>NW_003548131.1:4505-7714 GCF_000090795.2 Amphimedon queenslandica | reverse complement strand
AGTGAGCTACGACAAGTTGGGCAGATAAACCCTTGGCCCTTCCTCTTTAGTATATCCAGACAGCTCTTACAGTATATATTGTAGCAGCAGGTAACTTGTTGAGGATCCCGTGCTACCAATCTACAGATGTGGCATCGATACTCATCTGGGGGATTGCCATCAACAAACTTATAGCTATAACCACCATATGTCCACCCATCAGCAGTAGCCATTTTACAGATCACATGATAGTTTATTTTGTTAACCACACTATTAATTTTAAAATTATTAAATTAACTCCTAATTTTCTGCATTACAACTCTGTCGTAAGCTCCTCCTGAGAGTTAAAATCGCAATATTTTTTACCCATATCTAAAAGGTACTTTTAGGTACAACAAAATTATTGGTTAGTGTATCCAGACAGGTCTTACTGTAAAAGCTATATTGTAGAGTAGTGGCAGCAGGTAAAATATGTTAAGTGAGTTAAACATCATTCTTCACGAGCTGCAATAGCATAATGGCTCTTTTGGAGCAACTTTAATGTTCATAAAAAAAAACAAATTTTGATTGAAATCAGCTCAAATTTTCTGTACAACCTAAAAACATGTACATGTATGTGCATCGGAAAATGTATTATAAATTCTTTTCTACCCATTTGAACAAAATACCCCCAGTACATGTAATGAATTTTTTTTCTAGCCATTTTTGACAGAGCAACTTTTGAAAATTCATAAAAAATTAAGTAACAAGAAACTTAAGTACTACAGTCAAACCTGCTCAGTCTAAACTAAGGACACCTATAATCTGGACACCAGAATAGACAGCTAGGTTTAACTGATGGAACGTGTGGTTACAGCTACAAAATTTGTTGATGGCAATCCTTCTGATTTATGCCACATCTGTGCACAATGCACATAGGGTGGCAAGTGATCCTCAACGATCAAGTGTCTCACAAACAGCAACCTGCTACAACACACGAATATTACTGCTTATGATGTTTGCTTTACTGTTTTATTATATATTACTATAGGTGGATTTACACTGCAAAATTAATGTAAGGTAAGGCCATACGAGGTTACACCAGCGTGAAAATGAAGTTGCTCTCTATTCTCTAACATAGCAAAATTAACCATTTCTTTAGCAGTTACAACTTGCATGGGCTTGCATCAATCATGGGCATCAAGCATGGCTTGTATTTTGTTTTTAACTGACAGAGCCTATTTAACTTGCAAAATTAAATTATGTACTTAATTATGTTCAGTTAGCTATTGTTAGTTCTTGTTAATGTAGCCATGGTTTTGTCTTTGATGTAGCCTTTACACTGACTCTGAAGTACAGACTGTCATCTTTGATATATCGACAGTTATTAGGTAATCTATAACAAGTTTGTTGTATGAATTTTTGAACACCCCATCCTCCGCTCTGTCCTCCTTGACTTACTCTTTTTTTACAACTATCTGGTGTTGCTTTATTATAATGAAAAACTACCTTTACATGATTCTTATCCTCCAGTTGATTCAGTAGTTCTATAGTAATTTCTCCTTGAAATGGCCACTCCAATATATCATCATATTCTCCTGCCATGAGATATGTAAAGCAAGAGAAGTGTGTACCTTTACCAATACCAATACCATTAGGATAGACACGTAGTGACATCTTGTATCCTCCTGGTGACGTGTAGAAGCCTCGACTATGCCATCCTTCTTTCCTTTGTGAAAATTGGCTGAGTTTAAGCACTTCACTTGATGTCGTCAATAGATTTTCGTGCTCTTGTACTTTTGCTTTTAGAGATTGTATTGTCTTTATAGCCACTTTCAATTGTTGGTCAGTCAGTTGTAGGTGTTCATTTGTTACCTGTAGCTGTTCAATTGTCAATTCCAGCTGATCGTTTGTTACTTCTAGTTGCTCCTTTGTCAGTTGTAGGTGTGCCGTTATTGATTCTTCATTGTGCTTCTCTTGTTCTTCTCTCTTCATTCCTTTATCACATCCAACAGTATTGTATTCACATGGTATGATAGCTTTAGGGCAGGTCTCAAGATGAGTCTCAATATCCTTAATAGTCCCTATCCATTGGCACCTACTATCAGTGTTAGTGCAATAAACCTTAAGTGACTTTATTCCCCTTTCTACTCTTCCATCTTTAAAGTACTTTCCTTCTAGTGAGCTACGACAAGTTGGGCAGATAAACCCTTCACCCTTTTTCTTTAGTGTATCCAGACAGCTCTTACAGTATATCTTGTAGCAGCAGGTAACTTGTTGAGGATCTCGTGCTACTAACATACAGATATGGCACAGATACTCATCAGGAAGATAACGATCGACAAACTTATAGCTATAACCACCATATGTCCACCCATCAGCAGTAGCCATTTTTAGATCACATGATAGTTTATTTTGTTAACCACGAGTAGATATCATTTTATATCCTGATTTTAGTTGAAGGCCATTCACTGTGATTGGAAATGCTGGTAAGGTGAATGCAAAAATCTTCCAACACTTGTCTTTACTGGTTTTTTGCAAATTGATGACAACAGTACAATACATGTAGTATGTTACTCTCAAGCATGTTGTGGCTTTTATTCACAAACTAGAACTATAATAACATTTATGATTTAAATTTTTGTCATCTATTATTATTTAAATTACTCAGCTTATTGAAATCTTTCTTGAAGTACAAAGATAATCATCTAATACAATTTTGTTTATGTTAATACCAGCCATGGCTTTGTCTTTCATGACTCTGAAGTGTCATAGTTTAATTTAGATGCAACTTCAAACCCAATGCCCTTGCAATGTCTCCTTGGCACCCACTATCAGTATTAGTACAATAAACCTGAGTGACTTATTCCATCAACAAATTTACAGCTATAACTTACCACCATATGTTGTATCATTTGTAGCCATCTCTGTTCGATCACATGATAGTTTACTTTGTGAACAACAGTTATTATTGTATTCAGTAATTTGTACTATAAATCTGTATAGTATATTTATCATTGAATTTTGGCCTTTTGATTGACAAGCAGTTTTTGTAACAGTAACCTGCATGTACTTTTATTATGTTTTGCTACTAATTTAAACAGATATTTAAAATTGTAAAAAACATAACTTTTTAAGCACACAGTAATTTATTGTTATACTAATAAAAATTATACTGAGCTTATCAGAGTGCTAGCCATGGCTTTGTCCTTGATGTCACCTTTACACTGACTCTGAAGTACAGACTATCA
>NW_003548131.1:1921-4051 GCF_000090795.2 Amphimedon queenslandica | reverse complement strand
CTGTTGATAGGGACAGCTAATGCTAAGATGAGTATCAATATCCTTAATAGCTCCCATCCATTGGCACCCACTATCAGTGTTAGTGCAATAGATCTCCAGTGACTTTATCCCTTGCTCTGCTCTCATATCTTCGAAATATTTCCCAGTTAGTTGCTTATTGCAGTCAGGGCAAGTTAGTTTCTGTCTCTTCTTTTTTGAGCTCTCAAGACAGCTCTTGCAGTATATCTTACCACAGCAGGTGACCTGTTGAGGATCCCTTGCCACTAATGTGCATATGTGGCATTGATACTCTTGGGATGTCTCCCCATCAGTGAAAGTGTACCTATAGCCTCCTTGTGCTCCTACTTCTGTAGCCATTTATCCTCTAGTCATGTGAGTATGTTAAGGTACACCCCTTCTGGTTCTCATTGAATTGTGTGGGGTGTGTTTATATAGCTATAGTATGTTTGTAGTGTTTGTGTCTGTGTTTTGTGTTAGAATATCTGATTTTGATTAACCGTAATTAGAAATTTGAACATTTTATAATTATTGATTGTAATAGGTGGAAACTTTTGAGGGAGTTACTTTCATTATATTTGTGAAATTAAAATCTGCCAAAATGATACAAAATGGCAACTCAGGCTGATTGTTGTCTGAATTTTCCCCTCCTAGATTGCAACATTCCACATGCACCAGCTTCAGTCACATAATACTATAACAAACCATTAATGCATGAACATAACAATTCCAAGTGAAAACAAAAGCAATTATTTTTAGCAACTTAATTATGTCATTGTACTACTAACATTATATAGCAGATGTCATCCATGGCTTTGTTATTGATGTAACCTTTACACTGACTCTGAAGTACAGACTATCATCTTTAAGATACTGACAATTAGTAGGAGCATCATACTCTAATTGAGAATGTGGTACGAATTGAGTTGTACCCCATCCTGATGAACCTTCTTCGGTTACTCTTTGTTTGCAATCGCCATCTGTTGATTCATCAAATGATATGGTGAACTGCCAATGATTCTTATCCTCCAGTTGATTCAGTAGTTCTATAGTGACTTCTCCTTGAAATGGCCACTCCAATGTATCATCACATTTTCCTGCCATGAGATGTATGTAGCAAGAGACGTGTGTACCTTTACTATCATCATCATCATTACCATTAGGATAGACATTTAATGACATCCTATATCCTCCTGGAGATGTATAGAAGCCTGGGCTGTACCAATCCTCATCTTTTTTTTTTCTCTGTATATTCATTTAGTTTAAAAACTTGATTTGTTAACTGTAGAGCATCAATCTTCTTCATGGCTATATCAAGATGGTGTTTTATTGATTCTTCGTTGTGTTTGTCTCGTTCTTCTCGTTTCATTGTGAAATTACATCCAACAGTATTGTATTCACATGGTATGATAGCTTTAAGGCAGGTCTCATTGTGTGATTCTAGTGAATGTTGTGGTATCTTCTCATTGCAACCTTCATTACTGCAGTGGATTAAGAGGTCAGGACAATCATCAAAATGACAGCTGCTTGTTATCAGTCGGTATCGACCTTTTCGGTTGCAATACTGACAGTTAACTATTCGCTCAGGACAGTTGTCTGTCAGATGTTTCTTCAGTGTACTTCTCCTAATCTTCTCTCCACATCCATTAGTACAAGGCACCAGTTGATAGGTACAGCTGTTATTAAGGTGGGTATCAATATCCTTAATAGTCCCCATCCATTGGCACCCACTATCAGTGTTAGTGCAATAAACCTTAAGTGACTTTATTCCTCTTTCTGCTCTTCCATCTTTAAAGTACTTTCCTTCTAGTGAGCTACGACAAGTTGGGCAGATAAACCCTTGGCCCTTCTCTTTTAGTGTATCCAGACAGCTCTCACAGTATATATTGGAGCAGCAGCTAACTTGTTGAGGATCCCGTGCTACCAGTGTACAGATGTGGCATTGATACTCATCTGGAGGATCACCATCAGCAAACTTAAAGTCATATCCACCTCCATAGTCATCACATGTAGCCATTGTTACCATGTGACATTTACTAACTTATAGTTTATTAACCATTACAGATCTATTAATAAATTTTTGTTTGGGACATATTCTGGTTTTATTTAGTGAATTTCTGTCAACATCTCATT
>NW_003548131.1:0-1610 GCF_000090795.2 Amphimedon queenslandica | reverse complement strand
GGTATGGGTTCTAGTATCCCATGATTATGTCAATTACTACCACTGCCCGCCATTGTCACCCTAATAATACTCATACAAGCTATAGTACCAAATGAAATGCAGATGCATAGATACCGCATCATGTGGTAGCTATAGATTCTATGTATAAATGTAATTGGTATTTCATGCATTGCATGGCTATGCTTGTGATTGAGCTTTAAGACTTTGAGAGATGATTCTGTTCATTATCAATAAAGTCATAAAACATTAGTAAAGTAAGAGTTATGGTGTAGTATATACATAATGCCAATTATAATTTTAATGAGGATAAGGAAGAGACTGAGAGTATATACATCAGGGTTGTTGCAATGATAGTTATAATGGTAATTAATTAGGTAATACTACTTTTTAGTGGTAATGGTAATTGTAATGGCTAATTTCATTCTATTGGTAATGGCAAATGATAATTAATAGTAGAGATAAGGTAATGGTAATTGTAATAGATAATTAAGTAAGATGGTGTGTTGTGTTATGGTGTTATCACTATACTATCAGCAAGAGTATCTTGCTATCAGTCACTGGTTATGTCTTAGTGTTAACTTGCTAACTAGAGTGTGACAGTTAGCATGTGCTCTTTTATTACCAAAAAATTTGAAAACTCCTTTTAAAGTTAACTCTACTTTACATGTATATTAACATTAAGTTTTCTTAAATAAAATGACTATTATAATCAAAAGTTTTCAGTTTCTTGCAATTTTGTGCTAATTGTAATGCAATGTAATACACTTTCTAAAGTAATGGTAATGGTAATTTAGGTAGTTTTAATAATAATGATAATATGATTGGTGGTATAACTTATAAATTGTAATGGTAATGGTAATGTAATGAAGATTTTTGTAAAGTAATGGTAATAGTAATGATTAAAAAAACAAACTAATTGACAACAGCCCTGATATACATGTATGTGTACTATATAAAATAATATAAAAGAGTATTATCACTGTCATACAAGCATACAAACATTACTATTGTGCAAGTACATCTTGGTATGATTTTAAAAAATATGTCACCTTCCCTCAAGAGAAAATGATACATAATAAAAAGAGTACATAAGAGTGTATATTTATGTTAATGCTAGCCATGGTTTTGTCTTTGATGTAACCTTTGCACTGACTCTGAAGTACAGACTATCATCTTTAAGATACTGGCAGACTTGTGGAGGATTATGCCTCAGTGCTGCATGTGGTATGAACTTGGAGTAGCCCCATCCGTGCTTGCTAACTTCTCCTCTTATCACTCTCTCCTTACCAGGACCTGGTGTTGATTCATTATAACGAATAACTCCCTTCCTATGATTCCTATCCTCCAGTTGATTCAGAAGCTCTAGGGTTACATCTCCGTAAAATGGCCACTCCAATGTATCGTCGTATTCTCCCGGGACGAGGTAAATATAGCAAGAGATGTAATGACCTTTACCATCACCAAATCCACTGCATTCAACCCTTAGCCTCATCCTATAGCCTCTTGGTGATGTGTAGAAGTCCGAGCTATTCCAAAACTTGTTTTGAGTCTTTTTCTGTAAGAACTCTGTCAGCCTAAACACTTTGCTGTTGATTGTTTTCAGTTCTAAC
>NW_003548129.1:6951-10663 GCF_000090795.2 Amphimedon queenslandica | reverse complement strand
CATTATCTGATGCATATACATGTACATGTACTTGCATTGTACATGTATTTTGGTTTATGTAATTTTAAAATTATAATATTTTAATTTCCTTAGCCACACCCTTCCTCCATTGAGTCTCCGCCCATTCCCCTCCCCCTCTCATTTGGAGTGTATGCAGTGTGGAGTGAGGGGGTCTGGTACAGGGGGTGGCTACTGAACGATGACTCAAAAGAGAAGAGAAGTGACCACACCTTTTTATGTCTTGATTATGGTTTTGAAGTCTCCGTTCCTTTGAACCATGTGATGGTCCTTCCTGATTCTTGTCGTGGGATTGCTCCACAGGTAGGGGGGAGGGGAATTTTAACTTTGTTTTGATTTGGTTCTGAGAATTATTTTGAGCCAATGAAATCACTGTGTTCTATAGCTGCTTCAAATTTAATATACATGTACATGTACATGCAGGGATAAAAATAACAGTCTGAAAACAGCCAAAAACCGACTAATTTTACTTGGTTTCCGTCTAAAAAAAAGCTTATATTGGCTACATCGGAACCAGAACTTTCTCTTGATATTTGGGACAACTAGTTTACTGATTAAATGTAATTGTTGAACTTTTGTTATCTCAGTGATTTTTTTACAAAAAGCATTTCTTTAAGAGATTTAAATGATACGATACACATGATAATTGCTGCATTAAAAAAGTGTCCTGTCATTGCTTCATGCTGTCAGACCAAAAGCAAATCTGAAAAGTTGCAGATTAATACTAAAACCTTATTTTCATCTCTGTACATGTATAATTAATTAAATTCAATTGACTGGCAATAATACATTAGTTTATTTATAACATACATGTACACCAATGGAAAGTTCATTTGGCTAATTACTGCATGTACATGTATTTATATTAGTTTTTGGCTAATTTTACAGATTGCACTATTAAATGTACATGTACTATAGTCAATATTATTATTATTAATTATTGTATTATTCACTGTAGGCTGCTCCCTGTATTCTGTTAGGAATGGACTCTCCTCCAAAGAGTTACACAATATTGAGACACACAGCAGGTACTGTAGCATGAGTCTATAGTGTCACATGACTGTCACATGATCCTTTATACACAGCTATACTGGGGAACATTGCTTTTGAGAAGGAACTGTACAGAAGAGAGATTAAAGTAACCGGAGGAGTCACTTTACTGCTGGAGGTAATAATAATATAATATTTTATAATTTTGATTTTCTAAAAATGTATTATGAATTATTGTATAGCTTGTGATTTGGAGGAAGAAAAATACACCGTATAGTGCAAAATTTTTGAGGGCTGTAAATTCCGCGGATTTTGCAATTTTTGAAGAATTGTGAAAATTACTCCCGCAAAAATCAAAATTATTAGGACACAAGATGGTGGACGGTATAAATTCACAAATATTAAATCTACATGATAGATTTTTTAGGCAAATTTACAAAATTTACAGCCCTCAAAATTTTGCGCTCTACGATAAAATTTTGATATACATGTAATACCGTATAGCTTGAAATTTTTGTGGAATGTAAATTTTGTGATTTTTGTGGTTATGGGCTGCCCACGAAATTTAAGCCCACGAAATTATTGAAGTGCCATCCCCTTACGGGCTATGTAAACTGTCAACCACAAAAATTAAACCGCAAATTGCCCCACCAGGAGCAAACCACGAAAATATCGACCCACGAAAATATCAAGCTATACAGTAGCTATTTGTCAAATTAAAACACGCCATTTTGTACCATTATGTACATGCTCAATGACACATGGACAGTTGGACACAATGTGAATTAACCTGTTCAAACTTCATGTACAGATGTACATGAAGTTTGAACATGTACATGTACATACATGCAGCATTTGTGTACCACAATATACTTCATTGCTGTATTTATTCATTATTTTATTTATCATTTTTAATTAATGATAATTGTTGCTAGTTGTTGGATTGTCCTGATGATAAAGTGAAGGAGGCTTCATTAGGAGCTGTTATCAATTTAACTCACTCAAAGGAGGTCTGTGTATTAATGAGACAACTGGGAGCTATACAGATAATAACTGGTAATTAATAATGATAATAATAATAATGATCAATTAATTAATAATTACTACCGTATAGTGGGAAATTTTGGAGAGAGTAAAATTTGGTGAATTGCTAAATTTTGGTGATTGACAAACTTTAATTTGGTGAATTTGTGGCCACGTGCCATTGAGCATGTGTATAATGGCTCAAAATGGTGGATTTTTATTTTGGCGAATGGCTATCAAAACGCCAATTTGCCAAATTTAATTCCCTCCAAAATTTCCCACTATACAGTATTATACATTTCATACTTAATACATAGATACATGTACATGTATGTATCTATTAATTATTATTGTATTAATCTTCATTAATATCATTCTCTTCTCTCCTTATAGAACTCTGTACTCTACCTAATATCAGTATTCAAATATCAGGACTGTGTCTAGGGATCCTTACCAATGCACTCATTAATGACACTGAGGAGGCTCTTGAGGTGTTTGAAGTGTATCATGTGTATGATAGACTGATGAAGTGGCAAGAGGAGAAGAAGGAACACTGTGCTGATATAGAGGGGATCATTGAACAAGTACTGACCACCATTAGTGGCTTGAGGAGGTAAGGACATCAATATGTATTAGAAAATGTAATGAAAATTTGTGGTGATTTTGGAGCCATTTTTCCAGAAAAAAACATGGGCTATAGTTCATGTATTTTAGCCTTGGGTAGGATTTTGGCATTTTCTTAAAATGACTGTAACTTGAAAAATTAAAGTCGGAATCAGTTCAAACTTGCTACACAGCATAAGTACATCAATATGTATCAGAAAATGTAATAAAAATTTGGGGTGACTTCGGAACCATTTTTTGAAAAAAAACCATGGGCTATAGCCCAGACATTGCACGTGTATACACGATACACGAGTATTTAGACGAAAAACAGGTCTTCTAGTACATACAAGTATATACAAGAACCAAAAATGAGTAGACGGAGTCTGAGGAGACGATTTTCATGTATTTATATTAACTATTAATAATTAAGGGGTGTGTCCACGTAGCAGTCAAAATGGCAGTTACTTTGCTTAACCATCGTTAACCATGGATCTTTGATGGTCTTTTTAGTCCTTCTAGGAATAGCAGATGATGAAAACAGCAATAGAAAAGGTAGCAACGATATTATCCTTTCAAATACTCAACATTTAAGTACAGGATACATGAAAAGTAAATGAAAATTCACCAAAATATAGACGAATTTGGGAAGCAATAAGTAAATGTACATACACGAAAGTTTGCCATTGAATACAAGTACATACACGACCTGCTTTTTTCAAAATACAAGTAAATACAAGTACACGAAAATTCCAGTAGACGTGCAACCTCTGCTATAGCCTTGGGTATTTTTCAGAATTTTGGCATTTTCTTAAAATGGCCATAACTCAAAAAATTAAAGTCGGAATCAGCTGAAACTTGCTACACAGCATAAGGACATCAATATGTATCAGAAAATGTAATAAAAATTTGGGGTGATTTTGGAGCCATTTTTAAGAAAAAAAACCATGGGCTTCTATTCATTTTATATTTTGATCATGACAATCATGACACATTACTTTTTTATTTTAGTGGAAATAAAATTGTTACTGACGATGAAAAACCTGGACTAACATGGTAATTAGTAATAATTGATTAA
>NW_003548129.1:0-4014 GCF_000090795.2 Amphimedon queenslandica | reverse complement strand
CTTCTATATTCAGATCTAGTAGTTGTGACATCAGTAAGTACGCAATATCAGGTGATGAGTGCCAGAGGAAAATATCCCGTTGGCTACAACCCAACAGTACTAATTTATTAATAAATTCCTGACATTGACGGGAGGATGGTTTTTTGAGCAAAAAACTATAATTGTCCCATTTTAACTCTCCAGTCTCTTCTCCTAGTCACAACAAATACAAGTGATAAATACAATATCAGTGATTTGTGAATAGATGTGCATGTATGCCTGTACATGCCAGTGAAATTAAGTTATTATAATTATAGTCAGTTTTACCAAGAGTGGATAATTGGTTTTACACTAAAGCCTTGTATTATTAATTATTATGTCTCTGGGTATCATCATGTAATAATTAACTCACCTCCACCAGTTAATAGTATTTCTTTTATTTGAGTGTGTCCTCCTTCATTAGCTATCTCTACTGCACTCTTTCCTCTCTCATCTTTACTGTTAGGATCAGCTCCTAACTGCAGTAGCATTGATACTTCAAAACTATCACCAGCTTTAACTGATTCTTGAAGTGAAGTGTTGAAATTGTCATCATCTTCTCTTCTGATAGGAATTGTATTCTTGTCAATAGCAACTTCCAATATTCCTAATCTACTCATTGAGTTTTTTTTGTTATTGATATCATCAATAAGAGACTGTGATACTGAGGTTGGTAATAACAGTGTAATAATGACTGATCCTTTATCAATCTCCACTATAGTGAAAATATCTGTTACAACATGGCCAAAGTAGTATTGAAGAACTCTTTTAAAATTTGTCAAAGTCATTTCTTCCCATCTGTCATTCAGTTTAATAACGACTGGTTTTGTTTGGTTGCTAGTGGTTGGTGAGGCTGCTGGTGGTAATGATGACAATTTCTCTTTGATTGTTGATCGTATGTGCTTCAATTGTGACAATTCTGAGAATTTATCAACACTATCAATGTATTGAGTTAGTTCAGTTTGTGCATTTGAAAGGTAAGTGTCTGTCAAGTGTTTAAGTACACCACAACTGAAGAAATCATAATGAGGCTGAAGAGAATCAAATAATTCATCAACATCACCATATTTCAAACTGGATACTGGGATTTTTAAATAAGCAGCTGCATTTCTAGCTATAGCTATGAGCTCTGCTTCTCCATTTTGTACTCTTTTTACAATTTCTCCTCTCAGTTTGGAATCAAGAGATGAAAAACGAGAATGAAGACTTCCAATATTGGTAGCAACTTCACTCTTTGAACTGAGCTCAATAACAGTAGTAGGAGTAGATGATTGTGATCCAGTGATTGTTGGTTGTTGCTGCTCTAGATTAGGATCAATATGACCACCTTTTGTTTCTATTATAAATTAAAAAATAGAATATACATAACTTTCAACAATAGTAGATATATTGCTTTTAAACATACTTAATTTTCCCATTAGTTTAGATGCCATGTTCTTTAGTCCTACTTTCTGTAGTGCAGTAATGAGAGAAGAGAACACACTGTTAGGATTAGAATGAGTTTGTATGATAGTCAATAATGAATTGATGAGTTGAGTAGCTCTTTCATTTGGAGTATGATTAAGGTGAGCAACAGCATTGTATACATCATGAGGTATGATACCATGAGAAAAGAGATGATTACTTAACGATAAAATAACTGGAGGATTTCCTGTTAAGAGGTCAACAAGATCAGCTAACATCTCTTTCATTGTAATGTATTGTAGTGAACCTGGCTCTGGTGTACTTTGCTGCTGTACTCCAGTAGATGTGCCCTTTTGTTCTACTGAAGATGTACACTCCTCCTGGCCCTTTGTTGATGTGAAGGTTTCCTGTTGAACTTGTTCCTGCTCTGAAGCATCAGGTGAAGATTCCTGTTGCTCCTCATCTAAAGATGCTCCTATTATTTCATGGCTTTGCTGCTGAGGCTCATCCTGTTGATCTTGATTATGTTCTGAGGAAGATTGCTTTTGCTTTTCTTCCTCTAATGATGTTGCTCTTGATAGTGGAGGGACTATAGCAAAAGAAATGAAATTAAAACTTTCATTTTACTGTACAGCTATTACCTTTTAATCCTTTAGCAATCATTGCAATGCATATAGAGACCAGCAAAGAAATGACAATAATCATAAGTAGCCATATGAAGGAGCATTCCAGCATAAATAACTCAATAAAATATTCAAAAATTCCCTCAACTCTAGTGACAATGGAAGTGATTGACATGATGCTGCTACAGGAAGTGAGTGAAGAAGTTGTACAAGTGAGAGCAGCAGGTGCAATTGGTGTAGTATAATTTACTATCAGTACATAGACCACATTCCACAACCTCCAACCATTAATCTATACATCAAAGTATTAGCCTGTAATGAGATTCATCACCTAATAATAATAATAGATACAACCTATTAATAGATTGTTTCCATATAAGGTGTTGAACACAAAGCCACTATTGTAGCTAACAGAACTTTCCACTAGTAACAAAGACATTGTTTGGTTAATTTAAATTGTGAATTTTCAAAATAATAACCTTTTGCAGCATAATTCAATCATTACAATACCATTTGTTTGTATGTACTATTGGTTGCATTATAATCAAATTAACTTGAATAATTATAACAAATATTATCAGTAAATGTTTGAGTAAAATGAGCAGGTGGCATTATACTATATAGTGGCGTCACTTAACTGCACCTGCTACCTGTAGTGTCTCCAAAGGACACAAAAGACACAATCAAATGGACACTACAGACCATAATGTGTATTGATATTGATATGTACTGTACATAATGGGTGCATTAGATGTACTGGTAACTACTGGTTATCTGGAGATGTAATGTACATTCATAGATACTACATTAGTGTACTGTGGACACATCACAGAGCTTGTTTATACTTGTGAATGTGCAAAGGATAATTACTAATCACTAATCAGGACACGTGGGAGTAAAAGGAGAGGCGTGGTACCCCATCAGTTGTATTGTGGCTTAAAATCACTCACTGGATATTTAGTCCAATTACTCTTTATTACTGGCCCTAAGGAGCGAGCAGCGAGCCAAAGACAACAAGTTGTATTTCTACAGTTACAGTAGCTCTAGTACTCGTTCCTCATCTCTTGTTATCAATCAATGGCGGACGGTTTAGAAGGACTAGATGAAGCTGCTCTCAATGCTAAAGTAAGAAAATACAGAACTATTTTTTGTTATTATTATTATAAAATATATTTCTATTATTATTAAATAAACAATGATACTGAATCATGCCTATATACTTTACCTTACCTACCTGTACATGTACCTCTAGTTGAAGGCAGCAGAGTCTTATGAAGACAGGGCTGCCATTAGGAAGGCACTGAGGGACTTGAAGAAGAGTAAAGGTATTGAAGTTGGTGGAGGCAGGAACAGAGGAACCTCACAATATAACAGGTATCCATTAACAACATAGAGTGAAGAGAGAGAGAATATTTGGAGAGGTATGTACGTGTACATGTACATGTATTAATAATGTACATGTACACATATATTGTGCATTAGTAAATGTACATGTACATGCACTTATAGGTAACTGTATCCTATTTCACTTTGTCATTAAGGATTTGATGTACACACACACACATGCATGTACATATATGTACATTGTGCATGTATCTTCTTTCCAACTGTAATGTTAATAATAGCATTACTCCTGGTTGTTGTTCATTAATTATTAATAAATATTTATGGATTATCTACTTTTGGAATGTTTTCTTTGTTGCATGTGTGTGCTTTATGTGTTTATTTATTTATTTATTTATTTTATTAGGTTTGCTGGTCGCACATCCACTGATGCCAAAGCTACAGTAAAGCAATCCTTTGTTCCTTCAACTTCATCAAAGACTCCAAACCCACCATCAACTGGCTCATCCTCTCCCAGTCAGAGCGTATCTAGCCCCACCCCTCCTCCTACTAGTGCCACACCCCCTGCCGAGAGAGAGAGGGAGAGAGAAGAGAGGGAGAAAAGGGAGAGAGAGGAGAAGGAGAA
>NW_003548128.1:5535-10665 GCF_000090795.2 Amphimedon queenslandica | reverse complement strand
AATAGGCTTCTTGTTGTAAAGCAATGCTTTGTGTTGTGAATAATTAATATTCAGTATTGCTGATACAATAATTAATACTATCAGTATAACAGTATGTCCTCTTGATGATCAATATATTGATAATATTGTACATCCTTATATGGTATGTGTGTGTGTCATTTCCTCTCTCTCTTTCTCCAGCTGGTCATTCTCAGGATTCTGGTGTACTGGTTGAACTGTGCGGACATATTTAAATATTTTTATCATCTCTTTTATAAATGTTTATTATTATTAAAAAAAAAAAACAAAAAAAAGAAAAGAAAAAACCAAAAAAAAAAAACAAAAAAGAAAAGGAAAATTGAGTTACATCAGCCCATCCACCAAAGGTGGAAGGACGGATGAGCATCACAACCACATATGAGCATTTGATTGCCACAAACAAACAGAAAGTCTCTGAAACAGGTGATGGCAAACTTCATCTCGAGAGATACCTCTATGACTCACAACATGGCTGCCAATAGAACGAATGATAGAGGTAGCCCTATTATTATTATCATTATTACTATCCAGATAAAAAAACCAAAAAACCTATTATTATTATTATTATTATTATTATTATTATTATTATTATTATTATTATTATTATTAATATCTATTTTATGTCTTTTTCTTCCTTTTTATCTGCTCCTTTTTGAGAGAAATAATATTGAGAATGGAAACAAGACTGACTTGCTGAAATGGAGGAAGGTCAGCTAGAGAAAAGTTATTAAAGACTGAAGGAGAGATAGAAATAAAGGAGAGGGAAATATAAAGAAATGATGACAACAAAGAGAGAGACAGTGACATGAGTGTGTGTCAGTAAGAGAAGGAATGTACAGTATATACTGGAGAAGGAGAGAGAGAGATTGATGAGAGATCAAGAGATGTTCATGTGTTAGATTTATGATAATATAATGTGTCACTGGTCCACCTTTTATCATATAAAGTAGTGTATTCATACACAAGTTCACGTGAAGAGTGATTAGTTACCACCAGTCTACTCTGTCTTGTATGAGGTGATAGTTAGGATAAGTATTAATGCAAGTATTTTTATGCTGATAGTCTAGCCTGAGTTTCCATATTTTCTTATTATCCATTAGTGACTTGAGGATGAGTAGTATTGACTCAGTAGACAATGAAGTCTCCGTTAGATTCAGTTTAACTAGTGATGAGTTATTGAGGAGGAGGTGAGAAAGAGCATGTCCACTAGTAGAAGTGATGAGAGGATTATCAGTAAGATCTAATGAGGTTAGTGTAGAGTTGTGTTCAAGTGCTTGACAGATATTAGTAACTCCTCTATCACTAATGGAGTGAGACCTGATGACTAGTTGATGCATTGTTTCATTATTAGTTAGTAGTATATACAAGTACTGGATACAATCATTAGTTAATGGAGTGTACCATATCTCAAGTCTCCTCAGGTTTAGTGCATGCAGTTTAGTTGATGATAGTAGAGATACTGTACTATTAGTAGATGAGTAGCGGAGTACAATCACCTTGTGATTATTGCTAATATTACTAATCTCTTCATTACACTGAACTGGAGATGGAGAGATAAGGGATACACTGTCACTGTACCAGACCACACTACCAATGACTCCTAATATAAACCAAAGGATTATACTTATATACATGCATGTACATAATAATATGCATTCTTATAGTGCTTTATTTTCAAGGAGCAAAGCTTTCACTGTTTTTGCAGGTTAACATGCCACCACAAAATTAATGATATGCTAAATTTCCATTAAATGCATGGCACTAACGTTGAAAATCAATAAAGGTCATTTCTGTAAAAAAATTGATTTTTATCAATCAGCAAAATTTTAGCTCCACAAAATTAAAGCGCTATACAGCATTCACATAATGTATATGTACAAACACATGCAGCACACAACAATAATCACAGTACACATAAAAATAATCACATATATTACCTTTATCATGTTGTTCTTTGTCTTGTCTCAGTGCAGATATCATAATAGGATCATCATTAATAGTCTCCAAGAAAAGAGAAGCTTTCTCATCATTACTAGATGAATCATTTCTTATCTTCTGTAGAATGGGAAGGGACACTTCTTCCACTGACAGTATAAACTCTAACAATTGAAGTGAGTCCAACATTGAGTAAACACAACTACTAGAAATGATTCCCTCATCACCAGACATCAAGGATCTTCCTTTCCAATTAAAACTTCTATGCTTATCACTAACTTTTAGCTGCTCTCCCTCACTGAATAAAAGATGATCACTCCTTTTTCCATGATAGTCAATACGTGCTGTGTAAATAGATTCTGCTGTTGGTGCATCCAGTGATTGTGTACACTGATCCTTCTCTATACAATATATCAATCAGTTAATGATTCAGTTATTAACATATCACATACTCTCAATATTTTCCTTTTGACTCATCAGCAGTTGTACACTAGTTATTGATATATTTTCTTGTAGTAACTCAATCTCTTTCTTATACTCCACTAATGTCTCCACTCTTCCTGTAATGAGGTAGTATAGACAGATTATACCAGTAGAGTCAGTACCTGCTTTTATTAGGAGAGAGGTTCGGAAATAATGAGTCTCTGATTTCTTTGATTTGAATATTTTATTCATTAACTTCCCTCTAGTCAGTAGCTTCACTTTCAGTTTAGACTCTACAGTAATGACACAATGAGAATTTTAATTTATAAGATAATTGTACTGATTGTTCAAATGATCAACTGCACATTACTTTAATACATGCTTTAAGTTAGTACTATACCTGGTGTCTGTAGTGTCCTTTCAATATACTCTATACAAGTAAAAATACATTAATAAAACATCTTCATCATTCATTAACTATACCTTTTCTGTTTTTGATGATATTTAGTTGTTTATCTTGTTCAAATATTGATCCTATACCATTAGTATAAGTAACATCAGTAATTGAGTAATAGATCAACTATTATACCTTCTTTGTAATCAAGTAAAGTCCTCAGTTCTTGTTCCTCTCCATCAGCTAGTTTAATCTCCTCTGCAAGACACTCATTATTCATTACCTATAATCAGTACATAATATTAAACAAGGTCTCATACAGCTACAGTATCTTATACTTTGTATTTGATCCTTTTATCATAGACAGTGTAGTGGCCAACGGTTAGTCTAATTAAACTGAATTCCTTCATCAAGACAGTTAGGTTGTCTTGTGCTTCCAATAGAATAGCAGCTAGTAAATGATGTGGACCATAACAGGTGATAATGATGGAGTTCCCACGATGAATGCTTCGTATAATAATCCTCTTGTTTAATTCTTTAAATGCTTCCTCTAAGAGATTACGTATGTCATCAAGTGAGTGCTCCTCTGGTTCCCATCCCAAAGTAAACTGAATTGTTTCACAGGCGTGAAAATGCTCTGGCTTATTCTGACTAAGAAAATCCTTCAATGATCCACAAACTGTCTTCACTTCTTCTTCATATTCTGATATCAGTGGTTTTGCTTCAGTAATTTTGAAACGTCTTACAATTGTTTTTATTATTGAGATGTCATTCACTTGGCAATTCTTCACTACAATATTTATAATGTCTTCAATACTATCAGCATTAGACAGCTCAGAACTCAATTCAGGGAAGGATAGTTGAAGGAATGACTTCATTTTTTCAGCTGATGGAATTGATTGAGTTATTAATGGAACCAGCTCATCACGAAGGATACCAAAACTTCCTCTGATCTCATTGAAAATTGGCTTATGTGCTGCATTAAAAAAGAACTCACCAGCTATACAGAAATATAAAATAAAATAAATGTTACCTACTAATAACCTGATACTGTAGACTGATTAACTGTACTAGTAACTGGTCTAACTTTAGTTACAGATCTATTGATAATTTCATCTATAAAACATATTAATAATAACACGTTGTTACAGTAACTAGCTCAGTGTCACTTACCACAATCTTTAATAATATCTTGAGCCAAAGGCTCAGTTTCTTCTAATTCCATTAATATATTTGCTAGTGACCTCAGCTTACTGTGATCATCAGATACTGCAATCATTAATTCTCTTAATGTATCACTTATTGAGCCACCACATCTCTCAATCTTCCTTTGTGTATCCTCAGTGATTAATCCTTCTGTATATAACAACTGGATACAACTATCAGTGAGAGATACTTGTGATATTCTATCACAGTAATGCTGCAATATCTGACTAGCAGGATCGTCATCTATAAAAATAATATATACGCTTTAAACTGATTTATGAATGCTGGTTAACTTTACATGTTTCACGGATGTGTGTAGCAGCTGGTTTTTGATTCATTCTCTCAAGTGCACTAGCTAATGATTCCCAAGTACGATTATTAGCTGAAGTCAACCACAAGCTCAAGCACTCCAGTAAACACTGAGAAGGATCCGCAGTAAATCTAGCTCTGATGCTTGCCAGGCCAGGATAAGGTAGGTTTAATCCCATTCCTAACTCAAACCAGTCAGTATCAATGAAGTGACTTTCCTTTAAGACATCAGACACCAATTTCATATGTCTGATATCTATTAATACATGCATACAAACAGTTGGTAATATCACCTTAGTACAATTACTACTAGATCATTCAAAGTAGTCTGGACCTACCACTTCACTAGCTGGTACCAGAATACATGCAATCATTTATAATATCAGTCCCCCTCTCTCTGTTAAGGACTTACCTAAACGAAACACTCTTCTACTAGCCATTGCCATTGATCAGCTCCTGGTTCTTTAACTTTTACTTTACAAGCTACTCCCATTTGCGTGGGTGTAGGCATGCTGGGCGTGGTTATTGCCCTTTTAACCCCGCCCACTGTACAGTTGTGCATAATAATTATGATGGCCCCCGGATGGCCCCATAGACCATAATTGTCATTATTGACTTTTCATAATATTGTACATGGAAGAGAAAACTGAAGCTGATGATGAAAATGATGGAGTTACTAATGACAGCAAAATAACAGATGAGGTACATGAATTTTAGTCAAAATTAATTGTGAAATGCATGTACGATATGTCCTCATGTCCAGCAATGGCACATATTCATTATTCAAAAATGAATAATTAGAACATACGGGCCAAGGGGGGTGCGCGTTAATTAGAAGCACATTA
>NW_003548128.1:0-1697 GCF_000090795.2 Amphimedon queenslandica | reverse complement strand
TGAAGAGAAAAAACTTGGAACTAACCAAGCATACACGACTATGTGGAGATCATCTTGTCCTAGTCTAATTTTTGGAAGGCTGGTTGATAAACCTGCTGATAGAGACCGTCTATACTGTTTTTGCCTATTTAAAGCAAAGAATAATAAGATACGAGCAGTGTCAGCCAAAAAACAAGCTACCTAAAAGCAAGTTTGGTGTAAGCTTCTTCAGCTAAGGGCCTATGATAGCTGCATAAGAAGCTTACACCAAACTTTCTTCCGTCTCTTCCAAGACAAAAAATTGTCCTAACATGTCAAATTTTTTAGTAGTTTTAGGTTTCTAGTTGTTTCCAACACGAGCTTCTCTTGTGTGAATAGCCCAGGCCTGCTTACAAAGTAGTGCCAAACTCGAGATTTGGCCAGTTCTTCATCTCTGATGTGGATGGAGGCTTTTTTTCGGGTAAATAAGGGCCATCATTGACCATCTAACCAACAGATTCCAGCTTTGCAACGCAGCTGCTTTCTGGTATCCTCAAACAAGGACATAAAATGCTCACTCCTCATGCAGTCATTTTGCTTTTGCCAACCAGTGGGTGTGTCTGGCCACGTGTACCCCAATGTTTTGCCGACTTCAAAGAAGTGTTACCTAACGCGCGGGTGGTCTATATGTATTTTTGTAAATAGTTTACAACATGGTAAAAAATTGCTAATTCTAATTTATTAAAGATCCATTATTATACTGAGGTCAGTGTTAGTCTCAGATTAGCCGGAGGGTGTTTGTGTCAGCTGTTAGTTGATCACAAATCCAGAGGCGTATTTAGGGGGGGGGCTGAGGGGGCTTGAGCACCCCCCCTCATGGCTGGGCTCAGAAAAAAATTACTCGAATCCTGGACTCTTGCATCACTACCAAGCCTCCTAACAAAGTGATCTAGCCCCCTGATCATAATTTCAGCAGTTTCCAGTGCTTTAAGGAGCAATCAGAAGCAGGGGCGTAGCTGGACCTTGGGTGACGGTAGGGCCAGGAAACAAAATGGCGCGCAAAGTGCACCGCGATTTTGGCCACACCCTTTTTACGTAACAAAATGGAGGTATTTTCCTGCAAGCTGAGCAAAATCAGAGTGAAATTATCATTGTATATAGCTTTAAAAGAGCTGTGGTTATCAGCCATCCCCTTTTGTTATTGTAAGAACAATGAATATAACCTTTTGGGTTATGAATATAATTATAAGGCCACTTTGATGGTAGGGCCCAGGCCCCCTCAGGCCCTACCTCAGCTACGCCCCTGATCAGAAGTACCAGTAACATGGCAGTACGCTTGAAATGATCTTGGCCCCACCCGTAATTAACAAAAATGTAGGAAAAGGCCGTTTTTTACCCGCCGTAAAAGTGGGTGTGACCAAATGGCGGCGCGCTTCGCGCGCCCTCAGCATCCCCTCTCCATATTCCTAGATACGCCCCTGACAAATCAATTCTTAGTAAAGTATTAACAACTATTGATGGGAGACACATTCTAAGTGATGGTATTGTTGTTTTTGTTCTTGTTGCTTGTTTATTTATTAATTTCCAGCTCCATTGAAACTAGCAGAAGTTAACAGCACTGTTGAAATTACAATGTTACCGTACTCTCAGGTTAAATATTAACATTTATTTATTTATTTATTAGGAGTGGCAGGCGTCTTTACAGAAAACATTTGCTAATCACAGAAAGACGGTAATCA
>NW_003548127.1:8640-10670 GCF_000090795.2 Amphimedon queenslandica | reverse complement strand
TATGCTCTTGTAGCATCCCGTGGCACCAAAAGCTGTGAACTGCTAAACCAGGGGACCTCTCTCCAGGTGAGAGTTCGTGTTTCACTCTACAGGGCCGAGATTTGCTTCAGAGGTAGAAAATCCTATCTAACGAAAAACAAAAAGAACGCTTTTGTCCTAACTTCGTTGTTTGTGAGTTACAGTTGCTCAAAGTTTGTGATTTAGCCTCTTTGAGAATTTTTCAGGCGGCACTGGAGAAAGCAGGAGCAACCAAGCTCTCTCAGTCTCTTTTAAATATCTAGAAAAATTTTCTGTGCCAACTCTTTCTTGGAATAGAGCTTCAGATGCTAAAATAAATTTCAGCTTTTCTTCTTTCTCCTACCCCATGTGACATGATTTAGTTAGTTGTTGACCACACCCATAGCTTATTTTAATTATCATTATAACTATGCAGTCCATAATAATAATATTTTTCAAATTGCTTAAAATATCACAGTACAAGTAATACATATCACTCAAGTGAATTCCAGCAGGCGAGTCCATTACACCATAGTGCTTCATTGGTTGTAGTGACAACTAGCAAGTTGTGTGTGTTTGTATATACACATGATGTGAATATGTGTATTATTATGTACATACATGTATATAAGTATAATCCTTTGGTTTATATTAGGAGTCACTGGGAAAGTGAACTGGTACAGTGACAGTGTATACCTTACCTCTCCATCTCCAGTTCAGTGTAGTGAAGTGATTAGTAATATTAATAATAATCATAAGGGGATTAGACTTGAGCAGTCATCTACTAATAGTACAGTATCTCTACTATCATTAACTAAACTGCATACACTAAACCTGAGGAGACTTGAGATATGTTACACTCCATTAACTAATGATTGTATCCAGTACTTGTGTATACTACTAACTAATAATAAAACAATACAAGAACTAGTCATCAGGTCCCACTCCATTAGTGATAGAGGAGTTACTAATATCTGTCAAGCACTTGAACACAACTCTACACTTACATGTACATCATTAGATCTTTCTTATAATCCTCTCATCACTTCTACTAGTGGACAGGCTCTTTCTCACCTCCTCCTCAATAACTCATCACTAGTTAAACTGAATCTATGGAAGACTTCATTGTCTACTGAGTCAATACTACTCATCCTCCAGTCACTAATGGATAATGATAATATAAGGACACTCAGGCTAGACAAGCGACACAAAGAGACTTGTATTAATACTTATCCTAACTATCACCTCATACAAGACAGAGTAGACTGGGACCCAGACTATGAATCAGACTGGAGCTCAGACTCGGACTAATCATTCTTTATGTGAACTTATTAATAATCTCTTGATACAAAAATTATTATACCAAGTCAGTTCATCTTCACCAATAAGCAACCAATCAGAATACACTACTTTACATAATAAAAGGTGGACCAGTGACACATTATATTATCATAAATCTAACACATGAACATCTCTTGATCTCTCATCAATCTCTCTCTCTCTCCTTCTCCAGTATATACTGTACATTTCTTCTCTTACTGACACACACTCATGTCACTGTCTCTCTCTTTGTTGTCATCATTTCTTTCTATTTCCCTCTCCTTTATTTCTATCTCTCCCTCAGTCTTTAATAGCTTTTCTCTAGCTGACCTTCCTCCATTTCAGCAAGTCAGTCTTGTTTCCATTCTCAATATATTTCTCTCAAAAAGGAGCAGATAGAAAAAGACAAAGAAAAATTGAAAGCACAATAATAATAATAATAATAATGATATAATTTTTAATAAAAATGTTTATAAATGAGGTGATAAAAATATTTAAATATGTCCGCACAGTTCAACCAGTACACCAGAATCCTGAAAATGACCAGCTGGAGAAAGAGAGAGAGGAAATGACAAATTATACACACACACACATACCATATAAGGATGTACAATATTATCAATATATTGATCATCAAGAGGACATATTGTTATACTGATAGTATTAATTATTGTATCAGCAATACTGAATATTAATCATTCACAACACAAAGC
>NW_003548127.1:0-5808 GCF_000090795.2 Amphimedon queenslandica | reverse complement strand
AGTACCTTTCTGCTTCAAGTTAAAGCTTGAAACTTTGCCAGGTACAAGTTAAGTGATGAAATGTTATATTGATTTAAAAAACTGAAAATCCTTAAAAATACGTTTTATACCCCTTTTTAAACGGACCTATTCAATTAGTGAATGAGTCACCCTTATCCAGCCCCACCCTAACCTTTCTGCAAACTAAAAGTAAACAATGGCGACGAAGAGCAGCAACTATTCCTCTCCTCCTTCTCTCTTCTCTTCTCCTTTGACTATTGGTAGGTAACATCCATTATAAGTACTAAATCTATAATGATTATTATTTAGAGCAACTTAATGATGTTGATGATCTATTGGAGAGATGTGGTTTCCCTCAGGCAAGATGGCATGAGCTTGGACTTAAACTAGGACTACACAAGTACACACTGGATGTTTTGGGAGCAGTTTTTTCTCGTGACATACCTCAATGCTTGACAGAGTGTCTCTCCAAGTGGCTGCGTAGAGCTGATAATGTTGACAGTAAAGGAGGAGCTACCTTTGACTCACTGTCAGATGCTCTTAAATCTATGAATGAGAATGCTGCAGCTGACAAATTAGATCAAGAGAGTAAGTTAATATCACTGATTGTATTAGTATTGACTGTGTGTGTGTATTCTATAGAACGTAATGCTATGATCAGTGGTAATGATATCAAAGGAACCAATGATGTACACAGTACTGCTACTGGTGAGTGTTACATTACTGTTACAATAATTGATTCATAGATTAGTATACCATATACAGATGCAATGAATAATTTTAATTAAATGAATATAATTGTCTTATTCTCATGGGAAATCATAAATTTTTAATTTGAATAGCATGATCATTACTATAAAAATCACTACAAAATAATTGCTACAGTTGTTTTGCATAGTAATAGAATTATTACATTAATATGATATAATAGTGTAACTTTTAGCTATAAAATTTAATTTTTGTCAACAGTAGGACCAGCTCCTCCTATTGCATTAATGGATATACCAGATGATAGACCAAAAGTATCTGAATTGGTAGAGTTTCATGAGTTATTGATCAAAGGACAACTGGAGGAGTCTCTACCACTGCTTGATGCTGATACTATAAGAAAGATTAGAAATGCTGCTAGTGATCATGAAGGAATGTCTCTTCTTAGAAAAGCATTTGAAGAACATCCAACACTGCTGTATGAAATGAGAGTAGCTACTGGAAAAATAAAAGGTATAAATCTTAATTCAAAAATGTATTAACTAGCTAACATAATCTGTGTAATAATTCAAGCAATATACAGTGTTAATAGCAATTAATATTAATAGGTTCATCACAAAAGATGCTTGATTGTCGTGCCTCCACAAGCACCTAAACCAAGTCAATCTCAAGATTCATCATCAGCTCCACATGATCCAACAGCAACAGTACTGCAAGATAAGGAGGGGAAGAAAGATGCATCATCATTCAAGCCAATGGAAGGATCAATGTCACCAGAATACATTATAATGAAAGAGATGTTAGCTGATCTTGTTGATCTATTGGCAGGAAATGCTCCAGTTATTTCTCAATTAAATAATCATCTCTTTTCATCTGATCTCATTCCTAAAGCAGTACATGTTACTGTTGGAACCACTGGACTCACTCCTTATGATAGAGCTAATAAAATATTCCCTTCAGTACTAGCAACACTTGAGTGTCATCCTAATCCTAACAGTGTGTTCTCTTCTCTCATTACATCACTACAGAAAGTAGGACTAAAGAACATGGCATCTAAACTAATGGAAAATTTATTAAGTAAGATAAAATAATTTATACCCTATTTAAATACTTATTTTTGTATAACAGAAATGAAAGGTAGTTATGTTGATCCTAATCCAGAGCAGAAACCATCAGTCAGTAAGGGACCACTTCAACCAGTGGATGTCACTGCACAATCTCACACACCACAACCAACAATCACTGGATCACAATCATCTACTCCTACTACTGTCATTGAGCTCAGTTCAAAGAGTGAAGTTGCTGCCAATATGAAAAGTCTTCATTCTCGTTTTGCATCTCTCAATGTTAAAATGAGAGGTGAAATTGTGAAAATTGTGCAAAAAGGTGAAGTTGAGCTCATAGATATAGCTAGGAGTGCAGCTGCTTATTTAAGCATTGAAGTATCCAGTTTAAAGTATGGCAATGTTGATGAATTATTTGATTCTCTTCAGCCTCATTATGATTTCTTTAACTGTGATGGTGTACTTAAACACTTGACAGACACTTACCTTTCAAATGCACAAACTGAACTAACTCAATACATTGATAGTGTTGATGAATTCTCAGAATCATCACAATTGAAGCACATACGATCAGTTATTGATAAAGAAGTTCGACTTTTAGATTTGTCAACCACTAAGCCAATTGTTATCAAACTAAATGGACGATGGGACGAAATGACAATTAAGAACTTTAAAAGTGTTCTTCAATATTACTTTGAGCCAGAAATCGAAAACCTTTTCAGTCACATTTCCATCAAGAAAGGCTCAGTCATTATTACACTGTTAATGCCAACCTCACTATCACAGTCTCTTATTGATGCTATCAATAACAAAACAAACTCAATAAGTAGATTAGGAATATTGGAAGTTGCTGTTGACAATAAAGTGATTCCTATCAGAAGAAAAGACGATAACAATTTTGATGTTTCACTCCATGAATCAGTTAAAGCTGGTAATAGTTTTGAAGTATCAATGCTACTGCAGTTAGGAGCTGATCCTAACAGTAAAGATGAGAGAGGAAAGAGTGCAGTAGAGATAGCTAAACAAGGAGGACACACTCAAATAAAAGAAATACTATTAACTGCTGGAGGTGAGTTATTTAATACTAATATTAATACACACACATAATATACCATTAATACAGTAAACCCTCTATTAACAAACACTCTCTATAGTGCACACCTCCTAATGGACAGCACCTAGTGTACCAATTACATAAAATAAACTCCACATAAAGGACACCTCTGTATAACAGAGCAACATAACATTGTATAGACAAGAACAAGTGATTGAGTGTAGCAATAAAAGTTTTTATAAGAAAAAGAATCACAAAAACGGCAAAATGCTGCCAAAAATTGTAAAAATATAGGAATTATAAGTTATTATACACTAGGATCATTGTACGCCCTCTAATAAAAAAATTAAAAGAAAAATGAAAAAATTTACTACCAGATCCATGTATAATAGCATATGCTTACAATAGCTTGTGCTTTGAAGTTCTGTTGTCCACAGAATTATATACTGGAATAATGGACCAAGGACTAGAGAGAGAGAGAGAGAGGGACAATAATTATTGATTCCAATACATTAATAAAATGTACAATTGATTTTTGTTTACTATCACATGATAAAAGATAGACCACACCCATTCCATTCTAGCAGCTGTAATGACTTACTGGTACAAAAACCAGCATCACCTGGAACAACACACAAACAAACATCATTAATAAATAATATAATATTATCATTTTACCTATTACAGTGGAACTCCGCTTAATGGACACCCCTTAGCAATGGACACCTCACTGCAGCGGACACTAACCTTAGTCCAGAACACAGGGGTAGTCTGTTTATTAGGCAGAAAACCCCTGCAAAACGGACACCCCGTTTAACCATACAATGGACAGTGGTTTTCTGTCCATAACACGTGGGACACTACAAATTAACCCCTTACTAATGGACAGTGACATTATCTCTATAAATATTATTATAATTATCATGACAAAAATTATGCATGTAATTAGAACAGTACCATACATGTATATATAGATGTAAAACCATTATGAAAACTCTAATATCTATGATGATTGATGAAACTATAGCATCTGGGTTCTCTCGAAGAACTGTCTCCAAACAATCTACGTGTATGTACAGCTTGGGGCCATAGAAACAATAAATGTAAGGAATCTCAAGGCCATATCCTCCACCACGATTCACCCTTGGACCAGCAACTTCTGCAAATCCCACATTAGTGTCTCTGCTTAAGTTTTTTGATTGGATAATATACATATATTATTTGAAATAGTGAACTTCTTAAGAAAGGACACCCCTTTTAAAAGGACACTTGACCTTGTCCCAATGGTGTCCGCTTAATAGGGGTTCCACTGTATACTGTATTAAAATAATAATATACACACATTATAACTGACTGACTGACTGTGTTTATTATTAGGAGAAGAGACTGGAAAGGTGAAGTGGACCAGTTATAAAGTATCCCTCACTAAACCATCAGCAGGTCAATGTCAGGAAGTGATCAGTCAATTAACAGACAGTCATCAGTACATTCACCTCCATCACTCATCACCTGATATTGTATACCTATTGATGTCACTAGTACTGAACATAAGAACGATAAAGTGGATTAGTATATTTAACGCTAAAATAACAAAAGATGTTATCCTCTTTCTGTCACACAAAATAACAAACAATACTTCATTAGACGTACTATGGATCAGTGATGATTCCATCAATGATGATGGAGTCATTGCACTAACACAATCATTAATTAATAATAAAACAATTATTAAGTTACTTCTTAATCACAATCCTGATATCACTTCAACCAGCGCTCAGTCACTAGCTGAACTTTTACTCTACAACCACACACTATCTGTCCTTTCTCTCGACGGTACTAACATTGATACTGATGGAGTACTGGTACTGATGGAATCTCTCAGGACCAATAATACACTAAGGAGACTATGGCTAGACAATAAACATAAACAAACTTGTTCTTCTTTACCTTATTATAAAACTATTGAAAACAGATTGGACTTTGCGTAATTACATGTATTTCATATACATACACGTATTAGTTTATTTATAAACAATTTATACTATTAAAAGGACAAAATAATTTTAAAATATATGAATATAGATGAGTAAATGAAAGGGATTGGAAACTTCTGTTGCGTGGGCGGATTATTCCATTAAGATTATTAGGTTGCCTAACAACATAGGCAAGTTACCCTTCCTGGTCCTTTTCCTTCACTGTTCAGTGTCCTATTTCAACTCATAACTCTAAAGTGACTTGTGTTTATCCTCTACAATGATAATTAAAGGCATTACAGATACATGTACCTTCCTTACAGTTTGTCTAATTTTTGAAGTAAAATAATATTGATAACTATGAGTAAAGTTTGATTTAGTGACCTGATACCTTCAATATTGTGGTTTTGTACCCTTTTTTAGAATACAAAAGAAGTAATACCAGAATTAACTATTACCAACTATTCTATACATTATTATGGAGGGCACGCAACATAAATGACTCTGATAACAGATTTGGTGACTGATTTATAATCAATTCAAAGTTTTTGCAAAGACCTTCGTTTTGTACCTTTTTTTTACATAAACACAATTTGAGAAAAACCATTAAGAAGTTGTAGTATTCCATAATGTTTGATAATTTTCCTAATAAATCCTATTGTAAAATTGAAAAAATTCCTATAAATAGAGAAATTATCATGGTATGGGTAACTAGCATTTCCTGCCGCAAACGGAAGTTTCCAATCCCTTTCATTTACTCTAATATCTATGATATGAGCCTCCAAATTGCCACACCCCTCATGGCAAGAACACACGTACATTATTCACATGAGGGAAAGAGAGAGAGAGAGAAATGAAAGAAGAAAAATAGGGTAAAAGAGATATATTCCATTTGTCTCAGCAAGTTAGTAACCACAATTGCATGCAAAGCTAGATTTACAGTTAAGGTAACAGTCAAAATTGCATGGGTGATCTGACTTTTTCATACAAAAAGCTTTGAATTTGACAC
>NW_003548126.1:8757-10670 GCF_000090795.2 Amphimedon queenslandica | reverse complement strand
TAATAAATGTAATGACGTCAACTGTAAAAGTTTGAGCTGATTAACTTCAATTTTTTGAGTTACGGCTAATTTTATAAAACGCCAAAATTCTAAAAAATCCCTGTACTACAGCCCATGGTTTTTTCCAAAAATGACTCCAAAATTACCCCCAATTTTTATTACATTTTCTAATACATATTGATGTCCTTATGCTGTGTAGAAAGTTTGAGCCAATTCCGACTTCAATTTTTCGAGTTATGGCCAGTTTAAAAAAAACGCCAAAATTCTGAAAAAATCCCTGTACTATAGCCCATGGTTTTTCCCAAAAATGGCTCCAAAATCACCCCAAATTTTTATTATATTTTCTAATACATATTGACATCCTTATGCTGTGTAGAAGTTTGAGCCAATTCCGACTTCAATTTTTCAAGTTATGGCCATTTTAAGAAAACGCCAAAATTCTGAAAAATATCCAAGGCTATATATAGCCTATGCTTTTTTCCAAAAAATGGCTCCAAAATCACCCCCAATTTTTATTACATTTTCTAATACATATTGATGTCCTTATGCTGTGTAGAAAGTTTGAGCTGATTCCGACTTAAATTTTTCGAGTTATGGCCATTTTAAGAAAACGCTAAAATTCTGAAAAATACCCTGTACTATATATAGCCCATGGTTTTTTCCAAAAAATGGCTAAAAAATCACTCCCAATTTTTATTACATTTTCTAATACATATTGACGTCCTTATGCTGTGTATAAAGTTTGAGCCAATTCTGACTTCAATTTTTTGAGTTACGGCCATTTTAAGAAAATGCCAAAATTCTGAAAAATACCCTGTACTATAGCCCATGCTTTTTTCCAAAAATGGCTAAAAAATCACCCCCAATTTTTATTCTATTTTCTGATACATATTGATGTCCTTACGCTCTGTAAAAAGTTTGAGCCAATTCTGACTTAAATTTTTCAAGTTATGGTCATTTTAAAAATAGGCCAATTGCTGAAAAATGTATTTTCTAAACTTATGTGCTTTGCTTTGAGTGTGTGGTACATCTTCTCCAACGAATCTCTCATTTCCTTCGTCTTCAATCGACTCATTCTCTAATAGTTTCAACTCCTCCTCACTCACATTAAATATCTAACAACAAAAAATAAATAAATAAATAAATAAATATTTATAATTAAAATAAAGTAAGTGGTGTGGTCTTACATCATGAACATGAGCAGCCATTATTTCTACAACTTTTGCTTGATAGCTCATGTTGGCTAGTAATTCAAGTGAAGGTATCATCTCTCTATAAAGGAAAGGAGACAGAGTATATGTACATGTACATTTATTAGAATGGGGCCCCTATATAATGGACACTTTTGTACAGTAAAGCGTCTCTGTTATACAGAGGTGTCTTTTATGTGGAGGTTATTTTATACAGTAAGGAATGTAATTCGTACACTAGGTGCTGTCTGTTAAATGGAGGTGTACGCTATAGAGAGTGTCCATTAAGAGAGGCTACACTGTACATAATAATTATTTCTAGTTCCTTACCTTTGTTGCAGTAGATTAGGTCCAAACACAATACCAATGTTACTGGGAGGCATACAGTTAGTTTTAACATGCTCTGGACTACTAACTCTGTATGAAGAAAGGGAACAAGTGGTGAGTAGTATAGAGAGACTTTAATGGTAACAGGAAACAATGAAGCAAACACAGTATTATATTATACTATAATTTTAAGTGTTAAATTAGTGGATATTTCTATAAAATAAGCTGCTTGTATATTTGTATATACATGTACAGTATCCAATTATTAATCATTATTATTAAGAGAGAATACTTGTGTATAAGTACTATAATATATTTCAAATTTGTTCTAATTTCAAACAGAAGTTGTTCTTGAATTCCCTTACCTGTGTAAATGGTACATTAGTCTAGCGAGTG
>NW_003548126.1:6981-8366 GCF_000090795.2 Amphimedon queenslandica | reverse complement strand
ATTCTTGCCAGATCTTATGATAAATCTTGTCAAGATCTTATGATAAATCTTACATGATCAGACATGATCAGATGATTAATCTTATGCTATCAATCAAGATCAGGAACTAAATCTTACATTATCAGTCAAGATCAGGAACTAAATCTTGTATGATCTTTCAAGATCAGGCAATAAATCTTACATTATCTTGACTTATCAGTCAAGATTAAGAACTCAATCTTGCATAGTCTTTCAAGATCAGGCATTAAATCTTACATTATCAGTCAAGACAGGAACTAAATCTTGTATGATCTTTCAAGATCAGGCAATAAATCTTACATTATCTTGACTTATCAGTCAAGATTAAGAACTCAATCTTGCATAGTCTTTCAAGATCAGGAATTAAATCTTACATTATCAGTCAAGATCAGGTATAAATCTTGTATGATCTTTCAAGATCAGGCAATAAATCTTACATTATCTTGACTTATCAGTCAAGATTAAGAACTCAATCTTGCATAGTCTTTCAAGATCAGGAATTAAATCTTACATTATCAGTCAAGATCAGGTATAAATCTTGTATGATCTTTCAAGATCAGACAATAAATCTTACATTATCTTGACTTATCAGTCAAGATTAAGAACTAAATCTTGCGTAGTCTTTCAAGATCAGGAACTAAATCTTATATTATCAGTTAAGATCAGGTATAAATCTTGTATGATCTTTCAAGATCTTAAAGAGTTTAGTTATGATTTATTAAATGGGATTTTGTCACATCCCTTATAATTAAAATGACTGATCTGATCAAGATCTTACAATGCATTAATGCATACTATAATGTTGTGTGATAATGGTGACTTAATTAACTTTAATGTTGTTAGAAGTTGGCTTTCTTTATATGCTCATACTTTTGTAAAGGCTATCGTGGGTTGTCAACTACTTCCTGTGACGTCATGCAACTTGTAAGATCTTTCAAGATCTTGCATGACTTATTATGATGTGATATGGTAAGATAATTCATGTAAGATCTTAAGTAAGATCCGGCCTGTAAATCTTATCAGTGATATTGTAAGATAATTCATGTAAGATCTTAAATAAGATCCGACCTGTAAATCTTATCAGTAAAATTGTAAGATAATTTATGTAAGATCTTAAGTAAGATTCAGCCTAAAAATTTTATCAGTGATATTGTAAGATAATTCATGTAAGATCTTAAGTAAGATCTGGCCTATAAATCTTATCAGTGATATTGTAGGATAATTCATGTAAGATCTTAAGTAAGATCCGGCCTATAAATCTTATCAGTGATATTGTAGGATAATTCATGTAAGATCTTAAGTAAGATCCGGCCTATAAATCTTATCAGTGATATTGTAAGATAATTCATGTAAGATCTTAAGTAAGA
>NW_003548126.1:4435-5710 GCF_000090795.2 Amphimedon queenslandica | reverse complement strand
TTTGCACGTGGTCACTTTAAAGTGATAATTAATTTTTTGGACTAAGGCAAATTATCCATGTTGAATTAGTTAACTATAACTATAACTAAATATATTTTAGTACAACAAAATTGTGATTTTAGTTAACTAAACTATAATTCTTTCATTTGATGTCAAAGTAGCTAGAATCATAATTAAAATGACTTAATGTCAAACTACAACTAAAATAGAATTAACAGTTTTGTACTAGTACTAGCCGTGCCTACTTATTAGATCTAATTGAAATCTACTTTCATTTGACCAAAATTGAGCCTGTTGAGAGGGTACTTTTGTTAGTGGGGCATGCTTCTTTATGGTAACATTTGAAATTGCTATGATTCAACGACTTTTTTGCTTGTGATTGCTTGGTTTGTTATAACTAAAACTATAGCTATAACTAAATAAAATTGGTATCACATAATCATAACTAAAATAAATAGGTTGAAACTTTACTATAACTATAACTGCATGGAACTAAATAGATTTATACTTTGTTCTAAAGTACCATAACTAAAACTAAAATGTAAATCATGAACTAAAACGACTCATATACCCTTGCCTATATGCCTACGCGTGGCAAGGGTAACAACACTGCAAATTATGCTAGCATAATTTGGAGCATAATAGGGCAAGTTATTATCCTGGCATAACTGGAGCATAATGAGTAAAAATTTCTGGCCCTATACCTCTGACGCCCACATGATTTCAATGGACCTTATTCAATGAAATTTTTCTAATTAACGCGCACCTGAGTTGGTGGTAAAATGGCGGATTTTTGTAAGAAGGACAGGGCGAGCAATCTTGTCTTTTTATCCAGCCATTCTAGCTTTGAGAACCACTTTGAGTTGTCCTTTTGTTTTAGTATACTCTATTTATCTCTTCTGTAAGCTCTTTGGTTGCTTTTTTGGCTTTTATAGCATTTTATCATAGGAATATTCTCACCCATGGGCAATTGCCGTTTTTCTAAATTTTGCTTTCAGGAGCCAAGGCGCTTGCCCCTCCATTGCTATGAAGACAGAAGTGGATTCAGCTGAGTCCTATGACTAGTGTCTATCATCAGAGTTAGTCTCAGTCCATCACGACAAGGTACGGTGGAATAACTCACTCAGTTGTCATGTTGCAGCTGGAGTGTGGATGATTATGACCATCTTTTCTCTTCTTAAAACTACAGGATTAGTCTTTATTCACATGTATGAATCACTCCAAGAATCATAAGTGCACTGGAATAGTTGAGCTTCATGTAGCGAGCTGTTTATA
>NW_003548126.1:0-2630 GCF_000090795.2 Amphimedon queenslandica | reverse complement strand
ACTGAAACAAAAGGACAGCTCAAAGTGGTTCTCACAGCTAGAATGGCTGGATAAAAAGACAAGATTGCTCACCCTGTCCTTCTTACAAAAATCTGCCATTTTACCACCAACTCAGGTGCGCGTTAATTAGAAAAATTTCATTGAATAAGGTCCATTCAATATGGCAGGTGGTACAAGTACTAGTACAACAACCCCACTGCCTAGTACCCATCTATTCAAGTGTGGCAAGCCCAATGACTTAGACTATTCTATTTTCCAGTGACTCAAAATTACTAGAAACATTTTTTGATTCTGGCATTATTACAATTTTAACAGATAGATCTACATGTACATGTAACTTGATAGCTGATATTTGAGTAAAGCTTAAACTACGAGCATAATAATAAGCATAATTGGATTCATTTCAAAGCATAATAGGATGAAATTTGGAGCAGTGCCTAAAAGCATAATAGGCAAAAATTGAAGCATAATTTGCCAAGCCCTATCTAAAGACACTCCACTGTTTTGGAGTGGTTACTGCTAGGCGTGACTCGTTGTTGGTGGATGTCTCAGTGGAAAAAGCCTAGTTTATCTCTCCCTACCATCTTCCCTCCTCCTCTGTCTTCATGCTCTCTCTTTCTATTTATTCTTCTGTAGTCATTATCTTCATTTCTATCATTATTCATTTACTACAGGTTTCAAAATGAGAGCTAATCACAAAGCTCCTGTAATAGGGGAGTCCCTCTACCTGTGGGCAGGGAGCCAGGCTGACTTAGATACCTAGAGTTCATGACTCCCTCCAAAAGAGGGAACTGACCTTAAGAGTTGATGTGTACCAGCTTTCTACTGCTGACTGGTCCTCTCATCTAACAAGAGGTACTCCTCCATTAGGAGTAGCTGGCTACTCCTGTACCACCTCTCATTCTAATATTTACTATTTTGGTGGATATTGTGGTCATGATGACTGTTACTCCAATACGTTGAATGTACTGAATACGATAAAGATGCAGTGGACTTCATGCAGTAATGCTGAACAGTCGTTGATGAAGAAAGGCTATGGTGGAATGATGTCACTGGAATTTGATGGAGCAGAATACCTTGTCATAATAGGAGGGTATGGTTCTACACCAACTGTTTACCATCCTCAGTTTCAATATGATCAACTTAAGACTGGCCGTGTTCGTACTAATGAACAGTTACTTTATAATGTATCCACTGGTAAAATTCTTTTCATATTAATAAATAGCTTTATACATGTACATGTATACATATTATTGGTTTACTAATAATTAACTAGTATAATACATAATTGTGTCGTTTTGATAAAAATTTAATGTACATGTACATGTATGTACCATAATAATACTAATAAGCAATTATACTTTATATTGTTAACATGTATTGATAGATGATCACTGTATTCTCTTTACTTTAGGACAATTCACTGTTCCATCTGTCAGTGGGCAGTGTTGTCCACCAACTGATTCATTCATAATTGAGAAGATTACTACTACTGGTAACAGAGGAGTAATGTTTGGAGGACGAGTGACTGTTAATGGTGATGGGACTACAGCTACTAACAGTGTTTACATATTCAGTGTGACACATAGTATAATAGTAAGTTGTTTTATATTTTGTTGTATTGTATTGTACAGTAATACATTATCTCAGTATTATCACTAGAGGATATATTGTGTTGTACTCATATTAACTGTATTTTGTGTATTATTATATTAAATATTCACAAAACTCTGATACTACATAAAATATTTCATAATTAGACAGTGTATAGTCATGCTTAGTATGGTATTTCATATTATCAAGTATATTGTGTACCAATAGATTTGTTATACCTCCAGTACTTGTACATGTATAATACTAAACACAACCACTAACCTCACCTCATTAACATTTAAAGTACCGTATAGCTTGAACTTTCGGAATGACTAAAGTTTGGTGAATTTGTGGCCACATGCCATTGAGCATGCGTATAATGGCTCAAAATGATGGCTTTTTTTGGCGAATGACTATCAAAATGCCAAATAAGCCAAATTTAATTCCCTCCAAAATATTTCGCTAAATTAGGATTAATTTTTACATGTCGCACCCATTATTTGTTTAGCCACACCCATTATTTATATTTACGCTGACTGATATTATTAGTATTTGTTTATGTATCTAGAACTGGGAGATACTGAAACCAGGAGCAATACCTAATGAGGGACTGTGGCCTATAGAGAGATGTGCTCATGCTAGTGCTAATATCAATGGTGACTCTACCTCACCTACACTAGTAGTGATTGGTGGGCGGGATAAGAACGATCAACTAGTTAATGAATGTTTGTTATTTGATAGTATCACTACTGGTCAGTACAGTTGTAGGAAGGTATGTGTGTGTATAGTACTGTAATGATGTGTGTGTGTGTATAGTTAGGTCAGTTGAGAGTATGACACTAGTACTGATGTATATTGATGATAGATTAGTAATTGTTAGTGTGTTGAGTAGATAACACTATACTGATGTAACATAACAATACATTAGAACCACCCACACATTTGATTAAAAATTCCACATTACATTATTTTTGTGAACCAACCTTAATGTGTGCGTGTAATATTATCACACGTTTCACATACATGTACTTGATGTG
>NW_003548125.1:9558-10678 GCF_000090795.2 Amphimedon queenslandica | reverse complement strand
TTCACTTTGATACTAGTACCATTTAATATAAACCCTCTCACATTATTTGGAGGACCACTAGGAGCTAAAAAAGAAACAAAGGTATCTACTATTGATTAAAGTATAATCATACCATGTAATATCACAGATTGACTGTAGTTGATTCCTCCAATCATTGCTATACAGGTAACATTAACTGACACTCCCAGTGGATCAGGATATACCAGTAGTGTGTTGTTGTATGTCAGGACATCAATTGATGTATACATTGAGTTATTCTTCATCACTCCATTCACTAACCAGTAAACATCAGTTGAAGGGTTTATATCAGTAGTTGTGAGACAATCAATACGATATTGAGTGTTATTGAGTTGTGTAATAGATGAGACTAGTGTCCAATTCATTATATTAATAACTAGAAATACATCAACAATGTTAATAGTACATTAAAAGGTGCAGTAGCAATACCTGGTAAGGTCTGTACACTGATTGCACTACTAGCAGGTCCCAGTAATTGTTGATAGGCTCTGACTGTGATGCTATAAGTTGTTTGTATATTCAGTCCATTCAGTGTGATTGTATTATTACTACTTCCCTCCACCTGTACTGTCTGCACAGTGTCTGTGTCACTAGTGACATTGACTACATATCCATCAGCATCAGATGAATCAAGTGCAGTCCAACTGACAGTGATAGTGGTAGCTGTCTTGTTGACCTCAGTAAGAGAAGAGGGAGCAGTTGCTGGTACTAATATTATTGGTATCAAGAATTATTAGCATTCATAAACATTACCTCTTACAATTACATCACGTGTTCTAGTAGGTTGATCAGTAACTTGCACTACACACTGATACATTTGATCTCCAGTGGTTGATTGACTGATTGATCCACTACTGACATTCATTCCATCCCATGTGATATTAACAGTATATCTTAATGTGTTGCTAAAACTAACTAACTCAGTACCAGGACAAGTACTACTTCGATCATCACAATTAGTGTAACTAGCCAGTGCAGTACTACCAATGCTCATGCTAATACCATAAGTATAGTGTCCAATTTTAACACAATTCATTTGGTATTTCTGAGGATATATTGTCATATCAGAAGGAAAATCAGCAACAGTAAATGATTCTATCTC
>NW_003548125.1:1507-5609 GCF_000090795.2 Amphimedon queenslandica | reverse complement strand
AGGATCCCCTGAGTACACACTGATGGTATAGGTACTCATTGGTGAGAGATTTGGTAGTACAATTTCATCTTCACTGGTAGATACTACATTCCTGGTTACACCTCCAGTAGTATACTCGATCACATATCCATTAGTTTCTGATGAATTGGTCCAGTTCACTTTGATACTAGTACCATTTAATATAAACCCTCTCACATTATTTGGAGGACTACTAGGAGCTAAAAAAAGACAAAGGTGTCTACTATTGATTAAAGTATAATCATACCATGTAATATCACAGATTGACTGTAGTTGACTCCTCCAATCATTGCTATACAGGTAACATTAATTGACACTCCCAGTGGATCAGGATATACTAGTAGTGTGTTGTTGTATGTCAGGACATCAATTGATGAATAGTTTGAGTTACTCTTCATCACTCCATTCACTAACCAGTAAACATCAGTTGAAGGATTTATATCAGTAGTTGTGAGACAATCAATATAATATTGAGTGTTACTGAGTTGTGTAATAGATGAGACTAGTGTCCAATTGATTGAATTAATAACTAGAAATACATCAACAATGTTACAAGTACATTAAAAGGTGCAGTAGCAATACCTGGTAAGGTCTGTACACTGATTGTACTAGCAGGTCCTAGTAATTGTTGATAGGCTCTGACTGTGATGCTATAAGTTGTTTCTACATTCAGTCCATTCAGTGTGATTGTATTATTACTACTTCCCTCCACCTGTACTGTCTGCACAGTGTCTGTGTCACTAGTGACATTGACTACATATCCATCAGCATCAGATGAATTAAGTGCAGTCCAACTGACAGTGATAGTGGTAGCTGTATTGTTGACCTCAGTAAGAGAAGAGGGAGCAGTTGCTGGTACTAATATTATTGGTATCAAGAATTATTAGCATTCATAAACATTACCTTTTACAATTACATCACGTGTTCTAGTTGGTTGACCATCAACTTGCACTACACACTGTTACATTTGATCTCCAGTGGTTGATTCACTGATTGATCCACTACTGACATTCATTCCATCCCATGTGATATTAACAGTATATCTTACTGTGGTGGGGTTGCTACTAACTAACACAGTACCAGGACAAGTGCTAACTCGATCATCACAATTAGTATAACTAGCCAGTCCAGTACTACCAATGTTCATGCTAATACTATAAGAATAGTGTCCAATTTTAATACAATTCAGTTTGTATTCCTGAGGATATACTGTCATGTCAGAAGGAAGATCAGCAACAGTAAATGATTCTATCTCTGCAAATCCTACAAATGAAAATTATGACATCAGTAAGTGATTATAGTCTCCTCTTACTGAATATATTAGCAAAGATGATGTTAGTGTTAGGATCTGAACAATCAGTGGGTAGACAACACTTGTACCAGCCTTCTTGAGCTGCTGGTAGTCCCTGAGCAAGATAAAGATTGATAGCAGCAGGTGAAGTGACATTAGTACAACGAAAAGGATCACTGTCACTATTACTGTTACAGTCAACAGGATCATCAGGATCAGCAACTCTAACCCACTGACCAGTAGTTAGACTAGTACCAGGTAACACACATGATATAGCTTCATTAGCTGCATTGACACTACTATCCCAAAAGTAGGATCCGTTAGTATAGCAGTTTCCATCATGTGCTAAATAGATACCTATAAATCAATACTTGAAATATATTAATTTATTATCATATAAAATCAATATACCTTCTTGCTGACAAATATGAGTGAAAACACTGATTGCACTAGCAGGCCCCAGTAATTGTTGATAGGCTCTGACTGTGATGCTATAAGTTGTTAGTGCACTCAGTCCATCCAGTGTGATTGTATTATTACTACTTCCCTCCACCTGTACTGTCTGCACAGTGTCTGTGTCACTAGTGACATTGACTACATATCCATCAGCATCAGATGAATCAAGTGCAGTCCAACTGACAGTGATAGTGGTAGCTGTCTTGTTGACCTCAGTAAGAGAAGAGGGAGCAGTTGCTGGTACTAATAGAAAGAGTGCATAAATATTATTGGTAATTTGGTATATTATTACATGGTCATTACTATTGATTCAATTATTAAATGTGATTAATAGATTTCAGTGAGAGACTGAGAGGGAATCACAGGTCAACCATGATAAAGCCAATACTAAACAGTAACAGGCAAATACTGTATAGCGGGTTTTTTAGGATAATAAATTTTGCAAATGACCCATATCCAGAAGTTTGCAAAATTAATTTTCCCGATTTTCTACTATTCTTCCATCTTGTACCATATTAAATTGATTTTCAAGGAATTTAATTTTTAAAATCTTGAAAAATCCACAAAATTTATTATCCACCAAAATAACTCGCTATACGATACTCTCCTCAGTTATGATATACCAAAGTGCAAATATTAACCTGATCCACATGAAAATAATATACACATACAAGTACATTATACATGTACATCAACAGTACAAAGCTCATCATTACCTTTTATGGTTAAAGTACGTGTTCTATCATCACCACCACTAGGATTATCTAGTACACACTGATACATTTGATCTCCAGTGGTTGATTGACTGATTGATCCACTACTGACATTCATTCCATCCCATGTGATATTAACAGTATATCTTATTGTGTTGGGGTTGCTACTAACTAACACAGTACCAGGACAAGTGCTAACTCGATCATCACAATTAGTATAACTAGCCAGTGCAGTACTACCAATGTTCATTCTAATACCATATGAATAGAATCCAATTTTAGTACAATTCAGTTTGTATTCCTGAGGATATACTGTCATATCAGAAGGAAGATTAGCAACAGTAAACGATTCTATCTCTGTAAATCCTACAAATCAAAATTATTACATCAGTAAGTGATTATAGTCTCCCCTTACTGAATATATTAGCAAAGATGATGTTAGTGTTAGGATCTGAACAATCAGTGGGTAGACAACACTTGTACCAGCCTTCTTGAGCTGCTGATAGTCCCTGAGCAAGATAAAGATTAAGAGTAGCATCAGGTGAAGTGACATAAGTACAGCGAAAAGGATCATTGTCAGTATTATCACAGTCAACAGGATCATCATCAGGATCAGCAACTCTAACCCACTGACCAGTAGTTAGATTAGTATCAGGTAACACACATGATATAGCTTCATTAGCTGCATTGACATTACTATCCAAAAAATAGGATTCATTAGTATAACAGTTTCCATCATGTGCTAAATAGATACCTATAAATCAATGCTTATAAATATTAATTTATTTTATAAAATCAATATACCTTCTTCCTGACAATGAGTGAAGACACTGATTGTACTAGCAGGTCCCAGTAATTGCTGATAGACTCTGACTGTGATGCTATAAGTTGTTCCTTCTCTCAGTCCATCCAGTGTGATTGTATTATTACTACTTCCCTCCACCTGTACTGTCTGCACAGTGTCTGTGTCACTAGTGACATTGACTACATATCCATCAGCATCAGATGAATTAAGTGCAGTCCAACTGACAGTGATAGTGGTAGCTGTATTGTTGACCTCAGTAAGAGAAGAGGGAGCAGTTGCTGGTACTAATATTATTGGTATCAAGAATTATTAGCATTCATAAACATTACCTTTTACAATTACATCACGTGTTCTAGTTGGTTGATTAGAGACTTGCACTACACACTGATACATTTGATCTCCAGTGGTTGATTCACTGATTGATCCACTACTGACATTCATTCCATCCCATGTGATATTAACGGTATATCTTAATGTGTTGCTAAAACTAACTAACACAGCACCAGGACAAGTACTACTTCAATCATCACAATTAGTATAACTATCCAGTCCAGTACTACCAATGCTCATACTAATATCATAACCATAGTGTCCAATTTTAATACAATTCAGTTTGTATTCCTGAGGATATACTGTCATATCAGAAGGAAGATCAGCAACAGTAAATGATTCAATCTCTAAAAATCCTACAAATGATCATTATTATATCAGTAAGTGATTATAGTCTCCTCTTACTGAATATATTAGCAAAGATGATGTTAGTGTTAGGATCTGAACAATCAGTGGGTAGACAACACTTGTACCAGCCTTCTTGAGCTG
>NW_003548125.1:0-1497 GCF_000090795.2 Amphimedon queenslandica | reverse complement strand
TTCAGTTTGTATTCCTGAGGATATACTGTCATATCAGAAGGAAGATCAGCAACAGTAAATGATTCAATCTCTAAAAATCCTACAAATGATCATTATTATATCAGTAAGTGATTATAGTCTCCTCTTACTGAATATATTAGCAAAGATGATGTTAGTGTTAGGATCTGAACAATCAGTGGGTAGACAACACTTGTACCAGCCTTCTTGAGCTGCTGGTAGTCCCTGAGCAAGATAAAGATTGATAGCAGCAGGTGAAGTGACATTAGTACAACGAAAAGGATCACTGTCACTATTACTGTTACAGTCAACAGGATCATCAGGATCAGCAACTCTAACCCACTGACCAGTAGTTAGACTAGTACCAGGTAACACACATGATATAGCTTCATTAGCTGCATTGACACTATTATCCCAAAAATATGATCCATTAGTATAACAGATTCCATTACGCAAAAGGTAGATACCTATAAAAACCTATACAGTTGTTATTATATACATGGAGTGTCTTACCTGAGGAAGGTGGACATTGACTAATAACTTCACTGACACTCAACAAGAAGACAAAAGACAAGACTAAAACCATCTTAAAAGATGACTATGCAGCAAATGGAAATGGGTGTTTGTGTGTGTGTGACTACAGTGTTTTGATAACACCTGACTATGATAATTTCATTTCAATTTTGTCTAAATTTAATTTAATTTAATTTAATAATAAATTTTACAAGGCGGACAGGTAAAATTAACAGAGGAGAGGAGACACAAGTATCAAAAACACCTTGATGGGCTATCAGCAAGAGCTGCTGATACTCAGGAGAGCTTAAAATTATAGTTAAAATGAAAAAGAGGAGAAAGAGAGGAAGGAGGAAATAGTAACAAAAACAGAGAAGGAGTAAATAACGGAAAATTGACAGAACAGAAAAACAGAATATTTACGTACATAATAATAAAAACATAGTAATTAAAGGAAATCAAGGAAGAAAGTAAAAAAAAACTAACAGATAAGTAGTAATCATAGTGGTTTGACAAATTCCATGTCCAGTAACAGTCTTAGGGGGGCTGGCTAGTTCCCAGCACTAACTGGGGGCAACCCCCACACCCAGGAGGCTACCTCCTCACAGGGAGCTGCTTTGATCCCAGTGATCCAGATGACAGTCATAACACCCACCCACTCAATGTGGCTAGGGGGGCTGGTATCATATCAGCAGCTTGAAAAGTGTATGCTTTGTATCTAGCAACTTAGCAAGCAATTATTAACTGACAAAATTTAGTTTCAAATAGCAATTAGTGCCAAAATTATTCTAAGCCAAAACTGCACCTATGAAATTTGTCATGGTGGCTATAATCCATAGTCTTGGGCCAATGTAATTTATTTATGGTATGCATTAAGAATATGCAATAAGAAAAATACCAAAACTTTCTTATTTTAAATAGTTAGTTTAATATAATACGTTAAGAATGTCCCCAAGTATAGAGAAGCTGCACGGACTGAGATACGTG
>NW_003548123.1:7649-10691 GCF_000090795.2 Amphimedon queenslandica | reverse complement strand
TTTTTAAAATAAAATAAAATCACACACTTGATAAAACAGTAACATGTAAGATTAATACCTTCTTTTAGCTGGAAACCTCCACTAAAGTATTGCAGTAGCAAGCATAGCTTGGTAAATAATTGCTTCTTCCAGATGCAGAGCTGCAGATCTGAGCATGCGCGACCACACCCAAATTTTGGAGCACATGGCATGCTTTTTTTTAATTAACAAAATGGCTGCATGCAGCTAGATGGCTCGATCCAGCAGCCACAGTACCACTTTTTCCTTACTTGAAGAATGATCTGATGGGACATGGACCTGCGCATATACTGCTGGAGTAGATTGGTGTAAGAATTATCCTTGTAGCACCAACTGATACTGAGATACACACCGACAACTGGATTGACAGGACTTGATGATGAAGATGATGATGATGAAGATGAAAAAAGGTGGCTGAACAAAACGGCCGGTTCGCCGATTTTTGGCTTTTCTCTTAGACAGGGCCTAGAGCCACGCTATGGGTACCAATGGAGTCCTCTGGTCAAGATGAGGTCCTCTAAGAAGTCAGTCTGGTAAGCATAGGAGCTCGTTTTCCCGGTATAGCAAGGCTGCAAAAGTTGTGGCAGCCATTTTGTTTGGGGGTGAATCCTACTTAGTAACGCTACCGCGTTACTAATAACCCATGGTTTTTTCCAAAAAATGGCTCCAAAATTACCCATGAAATTACCCCCAATTTTTATTACATTTTCTGATACAAATTGATGTCCTTATGCTACGTAGAAAGTTTGAGCTGATTCTGACTTCAATTTTTCTAGTTATGGCCATTTTAAAAAATGAGCCAAAATCTGAAAAATATCCAAGGCTATAGCCCATGGTTTTTTCCAAAAAATGGCTCCAAAATCACCCCCGATTTTTATTACAATTTCTGATACATATTGACGTACTTATGCTATGTAGAAAGTTTGAGCTGATTTTGACTTCAATTTTTCAAGTTACAGCCATTTTAAGAAAATGCCAAAATGTATTATCATGTATTATGGTATTACTGTAGGTTCCTGGATGCTATAGGTCAGGTCTCATGCAAGCTTTCTCAAAACATTTAATTAAGAGACTAAACATAACACAAGAAATACCAGAGGTAAAAGTAAACAAGAATAAACAATAAAAATAAGTAAATATGAACTTATTTATTTATATTTAATAATTAGGAGTCAATAGTTAGGGTGACTCTTTTATCAAGAACAACCAAACACAGACGAATAGTAAATGAAGATGAAGTAACTATACATAATTATAATAATTAATATTTCATAATAAGTACATCATTTTAGTTGATAAAGGCAATGAAAACAGTTGGATACTTCCGCCTTAGAGTGGTTGACTACAAATACAGGTGCAACAATAATTTACTATAATTTACTAATAATTTACTAGTAACGCTAGTATACTACTATTGAAAATTGGCCATAACTATAATCTTGTAATCTTATCCTTTTCATTTGGCATCTCACTTGTACCTTGATAACATTAATCATTATATACACCAACTGTCATCATTATCTCATAGTCAGCCTCCAGTCAAAACTTCCTATATTAATAACAATAGCCGCACATAATAATAATGAATACAATTACGACACGATTATAATACATTATAATAGCATATGATCATTGTTGTCTTTAATTGTAGGGATTTCCCCTTTCTTGAACAGATCGAAGTACAGTTAATATTTTTGAAAATGAAATATTTTAATTTTATTCCTATCTCTATACTGCAGTCTTCTCACAACACTGATATATTTATTGGGATGCACGGCTCTGGTCTAACTCACTTACTTTTTCTCCCAGACTGGGGAGCTATATTTGAAATGTAAAATAGTACATAAACTTATTGTACATGTACATCTCTCTCTCTTTTATAGCTATAATACTGAAGATGAAAGATGTTATAAAGATCTAGCAAGATTAAGGTAAGATAATAAAAGTCAAGTCATATATTACTCTACTTCTCTCCCTATCTCTCAGAGGTGTAGAATACTTAACTTGGCAGGACAGCACTAAAGTTTGGAAAGAGAGAGAAGTAAGAGCATACCTAAGTGTCTGTCAAAATATGTATAATATAAATTGAGAATATGAAAAAATGTGGTCTAAGAATCAACTCAAACTTTCTATTATTTTTTAATTTTTATACATCATAACTCATAATGACAATATCCTAAGGAATAATTGCATATAATTATTAAGATAATATTTCATGTATTTTATACAGAAATAAGTAATAATTATGTACCTTTAATATTCCCTTTATTTCCTATACAGGGTCTTCATCCTCAAATGGGTACACCTCATGCTAAATTCACAAACTATTCCTTTGATCTCTTGGAGTTTATGAGTCTAATGATGTCACTGGGGGACAGAGTACAGCAAAGAAAAGCTGCTTATTTCTCTCAGAGAATTTTTACAACTTAAAAAAACAATTTTAATAATAGCAGTTTAGCAAATAGCTAAGCATTAATTTTATGTACACATTGGCAAATATGAATTATTATTATCACTGCAATAAGTTAAGAAGTAGCAAAAGGTTTGTTCTTGATAAACCTGTCCAGTATTGCATTACAGAAATGAAAAGGATCAGTCCTTGTGCTATTCTTTAACTATCATCATCTCTCTCTATCAATTATTATTATTACCTCCTTCTTTCATTATTATTTTAAAATTAATAATAAAAAATAATATTTTTGTAAAAATTAATTTTAACTATATACCCAGTAAAAATATAATAAGATAACTTTATTAATATGGATGCTCATTAAGGGGCTCCAGATATTTTTTTCTAATGATATCAGCAACCTCCCTCTCTCCCATTGCCTCTAGTGCTGCTACTAATGATATCCAGTTTGATCCACCTCCTCTTGTCTCTCTTACTCCATCCTCTCCCTTTAGCCAGGAAGATAGACACTCCATTAGACACTTCTTTAACTTTCCTCTACTTTCTTCTTCAATTGCTTTCAGTGTAGGCTCATATAGTCCTAAGTACAGACCCAACTGATACCAATCAGTATA
>NW_003548123.1:3322-6740 GCF_000090795.2 Amphimedon queenslandica | reverse complement strand
GTATGCTTCTTGATGATTGATCAGTATGGTGGTGACCATGGTAAAGAATCAGAGTTTCTTCTACTTTTTGACAACTATCATTTAGTAACTTCGATATTTGCTGACAAACTATTTTGAAAGAAAGAGGATGCCTACTCTCAGGGACATATCTCAACACATCAACTTGAATAGCTTCATTAATATCAGTGAGAACAAAATCATCAGAAGGATGACCATAAGAGAAGCAAACACGATTACGATAGATACGTTTTATTCCAACCTTAGAGCGTAACTTCATGGTGATAGCTAATCGACCAAAGAAGCCAGCAGTGGCAGGTGCTTCATAAATATTATCAAAATTGAGCTTAACATTGGCATCAGTAGCAACAGTGGTTGCTAAACGAGTGAAGAAGCCAGGAGGTACATACCCAGTAGAGAATGTAATGTGTACAGGTGAGGCTCTTAGCTTATAACCAGGTCGTACTTCATTAGGGTCACCTGTGTATCCTGGTAGCACTGCTGGAAGAAAATATTGCTTGGATGTGCTATCACAAACCTCAGTTTGAACTGGAGCTGCAAGACGAAAATGAACTAAAAGTTCAATTATTTCTTCTGGATCAATGCCACTTGACTGCCATACTTCTTGATAGAGTGGTTGAACAAGAATACCTTTATTTCGTAACAAAGACAATCTATATGTTCCACTCCATCCTTTCTCTAGTGGGAACACCTTCCCAATGGTATCAACAAACCATTTGGGACTGAGAATGACTTTATCCTTCAGACCTTCTATTTGAGGATAGTAAAGCACAGCTCCCAGCTCGTGGTAGAATTTCAATACTTCAGGAACATCAGCTACTGGTATATGACATGCCACTCCAATGGCAATAGCATCAGATAAACTGATGACATTATGCTCTAGCTCTTGAAGTATTCTGCGAAAAAGGACCCAATTGACAGGTGTTGGAAAGACTAACTTATTAATAAAACCATCAATAGCTTGGCGTAATTCTGTAATGCTGGGATCTTCTTTGTCTCCTTTGCCTGAGGTGGTATTATCAATGATTAGCACATCTTCAATAAGATTTGAGAACTCTTTCTCCTCATACAGGGACTGGATTTGCTTCTTTACTTGTTCTTTCTTCCATTGTGCCTTTAGCTTGTCACCACGAGTGCCAATACAATAGAGACTAGGAGAAGAAGTATCATCTTTGTTGTGCTTCATGAGGTGACTGTGTATTGTAGACATCCATTTGGCCATTAGATCACTCGTGCTTTCATTCACTACTTCACCAAACAGCACTTTACCATCAGGAGTATTCTGACGTGACTGCCACCTTTTCCTGAAATCCTTTGAAGCATCAAACAGGAGGAGAAACATTGTACGAGGAGTGAGGAAGGCTGGGAGAATCTCAAGGAACACTGGCTGACCACCACAATCCCATATATGAAGAAATGGCTACAGATTGGTATATTATATCATAATGCTAAAAGTAAGTAAACATATGACTCACTTGAACAAGTAATTCTTTTTTCTGATCAGTGGAACTAGCTCTTTCAAATATTGATTTGATACGAATCTCTACATTAAAATCAGAAGCTATTGAACCAGTAGAAACTAATGCATCTGATTTATTATGAGAATATTTTGCACTCTGTACAGAAGTATATGATCTAAACTTAATGAATTTAAGCAAAGAAACAATTTCTTTAATTTCATCTTCTTCTGTGGCTCCTCTCCATTTGTTTTCTCTCTTTGTTTGCCACTCGTGTCCAAATGGTCGTACGGAGGAAACATCAGATACAATGGTGCTTGTAGTACGACGTTTGAAAGGTTCTTCCATTAATGAACGCTTGAGAGACGTCTTGCCAGTACCAGCTGATCCCAGTAACATAAGACGAGCATATGCTACATCAGCACTTCTTTGCTCCTTGAGAGCTCTCTTATAGGCATCTATAGGTACATGTACATGTAAAAGTATCAATAAATATACAATGTATAAAAGTATCTTAGTAGGAATGTTGTCTGCAGTCAGCATACATACTTGTATTCTACAAAATAATGACAATGTCAGGATTTTTTGGACAAAAAATAACTTACAATCTAAAAACACATCAATATGGTATCATACATAAAAAAGAGTAAATTACAAATTCACATGTGACGTGACTTACTGACTGAAAGATTGTGAATATACAGTTAAGTAAAGTATCACAATGGTATCATGGAAGAAAAGAATAAAATTACACATGTGATGTGACTTACTAGCTAAAAGATCGTGAATAACACAGTTTAGTAAAGTATCACAATGGTATCATAGAAGAAAAGAATAAAACTACACATTCACATGTGATGTGACTTACTGTCTGTAAATAACACAGTTTAGTAAAGTATCACAATGGTATCATAGAAGAAAAGAATAAAATTACACATTCACATGTGATGTTACTTACTGTCTGTAAATAACACAGTTTAGTAAAGTATCACAATGGTATCATAGAAGAAAAGAATAAAATTACACATTCACATGTGATGTTACTTACCACCTAATAGAATGCAAATAACACAGTTTAGTAAAGTATCACAATGGTATCATAGAAGAAAAGAATAAAATTACTCATTCACATGTGATGTGACTTACTTCCTGAAAGATTGTGAATAGCACGGTTTAGTAAAGTATCACAATGGTATCATAGAAGAAAAGAATAAAATTACAAATTCATATGTGACGTAACTTACTGTCTGAAAGATTGTGAATAGCATGGTTTAGTAAAGTATCACAATGGTATCATAGAAGAAAAGAATAAAATTACTCATTCACATGATGTGATGTTACTTACATACTGAAAGATTGTGAATAACACAGTTTAGTAAATTATCACAATGGTATCATGGAAGAAAAAAATAAAATTACACATGTGATGTTACTTACTAGCTAAAAGATTGTGAATAACACAGTTTAGTAAAGTATCACAATGGTATCATGGAAGAAAAGAGTAAAATTACTCATTCACATGTGATGTTGCTTACATACTGAAAGATTGTCAATAACACAGTTTAGTAGAGTATCACAATGGTATCATGGAAGAAAAGAATAAAATTACTCATTCACATGTGATGTGACTTACATCCTTAAAGATTGTGAATAACACAGTTTAGTAAAGTATCACAATGGTATCATAGAAGAAAAGAATAAAATTACAAATTCACAATTTCACATGTGACATGACTTACTGGCTAAAAGATTGTGAATAACACAGTTTAGTAAAGTATCACAATGGTATCATATAAGAAAAGAATAAAATTACTCATTCACATGTGATGTGACTTACATCCTTAAAGATTGTGAATAACACAGTTTAGTGAAGTATCACAATGGTATCATGGAAGAAAAGAATACAATTACTCATTCACATGTGATGTGACTTACATCCTTAA
>NW_003548123.1:0-1079 GCF_000090795.2 Amphimedon queenslandica | reverse complement strand
CATCACCACGGAGACCATCACCATGACGAACATCACCACGACGACCATCACCATGGAGACCATTATCACGATTGAGCACCATCATCATCATGGTGACCATCACCATGGGGGGCACAACCATACCCAGGACATGATGGTTGGGTTGTGGGTACTGGCCGGTATCATTGCTTTCCTGATTGTGGAGAAGTTTGTGAGGACGATTAAAGGAGGCGGACATAAACACGTCCATTTTAATAGCGAGGTTGAGGAGAGACGCTATAGGGAAGGGGCCGGGCGGAGTCAAGTCATAGAGACTAAAAACGGTCCACTTTCTGACGAGGGGAACAAGGAAGGACTGAGACAAAGAGGAGGAGGAGGAGGAATAATGGCAAAGAAAGAGAAAGAGGAAAAGAAGAGAAAAGGTAAATAAAGGAATTTAAAACAGGTGGTAGTTGTCATGGTTAGCCTATCCTTAGCTGTAACTATCCTAAACACAAACCATTTGATCTGTTTCTCTATTTGATCTATGACATATTGTCTCTCTCTTAAAGAAATTATTGTCTTTTTCCATTCTTGCCTCAAAAGAGAGAGCAAGTTTTAATTACATACATGCACATGTACATTGTAAGGATGAATCCTTATTGTGTATTTTCCAGTTTTTTGTTCCAAATTCAACTGAGGGATATGCATGTAGTGTAGTAGTAGAGATCTAGAGAGACCCTCTCCTCCCCCTCCCCCTCTCTCTCCCCTCCCTCCCTTAGAATGGCTCTAGTCTCATTTGCTCTTCCAATGCTAGATACTGCAAAGCCAAAAACTTTTATTTGGACTTGAGAAGATTTGATGAGTTCGCCACAAGACAAGGCGACACTTACAGGAGGTCGCACTGAATGCAAAACACTCCATTACTCTAGACTAAATATTTCTTTATAGCTTTAGAGAGAATATCTTTGAGCCAGGAGAGGTTGGGGGACACTGTAGACTGGACAAGCCGTTGCTAAGAGAACAGGGAGAGCACAAGTCTCCCTTGCAGTCCTGGTATGCCGAACTGGAGGAGTATAACGGCTTTGATTCTGACCCTTTTGAAACTGGAGGGTGTGACC
>NW_003548122.1:9760-10692 GCF_000090795.2 Amphimedon queenslandica | reverse complement strand
AAAACAGCAATGATGTGCTTAATAAAATAATTAGCTAGTGCTACAGCAAGGTTGAAAGGTTGTTGCAATTAATTGTCAAGTTTTGTCTATTTTGACTAAAAACTTATTTTCAGGCATAATGATGCCATTTATTGGTTTACAGGGCTTGAGAAGGAAATCAGCTACTTCTGACAAATTTTTCTTAACCACTGCATTTAACTTTCAACCTTAATGTAGCACTAGCTATGTAAAACCTTGGAGTTTCCAGCTCAAAACCTTTAGTCCTACCCTCTCATTAAGTATTCAGAAAGTATGTTTAGCTGATTATCTCTGTAGTTGTTCATTCAAATTTAGTACTTTTATTTTTCAATAAAAGTAAATTTGCATACCTACCTGCTGATACCAGACAACAATCGGAATTGCACTGCTAACAGACTTTAAAAAATATTTTAAATACCATTATCCAACAACATTGAACCAATAGTTACTTTCCATCCCTGGATCAAGTGAAGAACAACTTTGCCTAGACAGCTTTTGGCTTTTCTGGCATTGTGGCATCAGTTCATGGACTGCTATCACATTACAGTATTAAAAAATAATTATTTTAGGTAATAAAAACAAGTATAACATTATAAAAAGAACACAAAAATGCAAGTTTATGTACAGTGTCCTAATTTTGAAAGACAGCAAGCCTATAAACATGAAAAGAAATGTAAATAGGTAAAATGTATAATTGACCTCACTTGAATGCAAGACTCATTGATGACTTCGGTATCTCCTAATCATGATGCATCAAGAAAATGGTGACACTAAAAAGATAGAGAAACTAAAAGAGGAAAGAGAGGAAGGTGTACAGCACTGAATTGTTATTACAAGGGTAGTAACAATGGCAATGGTAACTTTATTGCCATCTGTAGTCAGAAGGCCAATGTCATTGTTAATGGGTTTATCTG
>NW_003548122.1:0-7331 GCF_000090795.2 Amphimedon queenslandica | reverse complement strand
AAAACTTCATGCCAGCAAAAAAATCTAATGCACAGACACCTTAAAACCACTTAAATTACAACATTATTATTTATTAATAACAATGGCTTATTGTAATAGTAACAGTAAAATGCTTTACTGCAATAATAATAATAATAATAATAATAATAATTATTATTATTATTATTATTATTATTATTATTTCAACTGTGAAAACATAATATGCATGGACAAGGACTAAGGAACAATATCAAATGAACAGTTAATGACTGGCTGCAACTTGTACAGCAACCATAAGTACTAATAGCTCGACTAATAGTAATGGATTATATATAATATTCAGTAATTGACAACTGAATAATAATTATATACATGTAAGCCTACTAGATACTAACCAGTACTCCATCCACTTCGTGATTTGAAAAACCATGATCCACTGAGCTGCCTTTCTTGATGTTTCAGGCTTTCAGCCTCCTGAGTGAACCTCCATAGCTCCTTGACATCCCTCCCCATTATTCATTAATCATTAATTAAGCTAAACAACTTATTATTCATAGTGTCTATCCCTAAGGACAGTTTCCAGGAACAGTTACACCTAACTCCGGACATCGGTCCAGGAATATTGCGCTAACCGGGTGATTGCCCTTGCCCAGAGGAGGTATGACACGGTTGACCTTTGATAAATAATTGCAAGTTCAATTGCATTCCATTAGTATCACGTGATGCAAAATGGCAGCTTTCTGATGACTGTGTCACAAAACAGGTTTATACTGCAGAAACTATAATGATCCATGACAATCCTTGACAGTTTTGAGAATCACCAGTGCATGGAGAATATATTTTTTTTGCCTATAAACATGAATATAAGAAGGAGAATGAGACAGTGCGTCTTAATGTACTGATACACTACCTTACAGTACTGAGTGTTTCCTCATTGTTTATCTGTGCTGGACTGATGGCAGCTATCATGGCTGTCCTGAAATTACCACCTAAAAAAGACAATTAAAGGTGTATAATACACATGTATACCTTTATCTCTCTCCTCTCTCCCTTCTCTCCTTATCCCACTTTATGCCATATACTACATTATCATACCAAGGTTTTCTTTGAGTAGCCAGGTAAGTACTGAGTCTCTATAAGGTACAAAGTCTCCTTTCTTCTTGGCTGATGCAAGAGCATGAATGACTATAAGTAGCGTTTTCAGCGACTTGTTTATGTTAATTCCTTCCTACCATGAAAGTAATTACATGTGTACATACGCAAGGCTATATAGCCCATGCTTTTTTCCAAAAAATGGCTCCAAAATCACCCCAATTTTTATTACATATTGATGTCCTTATGCTGTGTAGAAAGTTTGAGCCAATACCGACTTAAATTTCTTGAGTTATGGCCATTATAAAAAATGTGCTAAAATCTGAAAATTACCCTGTACAATAATAATAGTCGATGGTTTATGCAGAAAAATGACTATAACATCACCCCAAATTTTTATTACATTTTCTGATAGATATTGATGTTCTTATACTGGGTAGAATATTTGAGCCAATTCTGACTTGAATTTCTTGAGTTACGTGCACATAAAAAATTAAAAATCTAAATATTTTGCAATGATTTATACACAAAGGGATTGAGTGCTAGTGTTCAAGTGCATATAGTGTCCATTACAAATTACCTGAAGTCTTTTCCCTTCAGCTTCAGTGTCTTTAGCTCTCTCACTACCAGCCAGATCAACTAAACTAATCTTGCTAAACTTTATCATTAAGAAAAAACACATTGGTTAATATAAATAATCAAATAATTTTAGTTTGACATCTTGGAAGTAATACCAGTAGCAAAATTAATATATTTATAAAACTTGGCCTATCACTTACTGTGCAGAGGGAAATTCAATAATTGTATTCTATACACATAATTGGATAATAATAGCTCCCGCATACCTTTTCTGCTACCAGTCCAGTCAGAGAGTCTTTCTTCCTTTGTGTTAGTATGATAGTAAAGACAGCGTGTGATCTACTGCTGGTCTCATTCATGTTAGTAGCTGCAACAGTTCTGGAAAAATAAATGTATAACAGACAAAAAATAAATTAAAACTAATAAATATAAAGTACATGTAAAATGTAATAGAAAGTACATGTAACTTTTTCTAGCTCATGCAGAAGTTCTGGTGACTGTAGGAGAGCCCCTTTTAAAATCACAGAGTCTCAAAGTGAGAGTTGCAGTGGACTTAATGGATGAATTAATGAATGACAGACAATATACTTAACTACATTGTCCTCGCCCACGCTAATTGCTGGTGAGGCCAATAATAATAATGGATTATAGCATATTGCAAGATGATAGTAATAACAATAATAATATTAAATATAGTTAGCATTAATCACAGACCTTGCTTTGTTTCCTTCGTCCATTAGTCCATTTATGTTAACAAAAGACGTTACTGCTAGTTTAGCAAGGTTCTCAACGTAAGGTCCTAGCTTTTGATGGTGAAGACTACTGGAAGACTTTGGATTAAGGAGGTCTCTCACTCTCACAATATATCTCCATATATAACTGACCTGAGAGAGGAGAGAGAGAGAGAGAGAGAGAGAAGAGAGAGAGAGAGAGGAGAATAGATAGAGAAGGAAAGAGAGAATAAAGAGGATAAAAAGGAAAAAAGATATATTTAAGAGATGGAAATGGAAAGCAATACAAGATGGTGACTAAATACAAGAGGAATTCACCATGTATACATTTCCCAATATAATCAGTAACACTCGTAATTCAAAACAATCACACAAAAAAGTCTAACTGCAAGTTATTATCCTACTATTACTTGCATGTGCTTGTGTATGCAATGAAGCAAACACTATACTGCTATAGTACATACAGGGAAAGAAAGGAAGATAGGATTAGGATACACTCTACACTACATAGCTACTACAGACTGTAACTGTATTATATACATGTAACTGTAAATACAGACACTTAATGTACATAGAGTATATGGTAGGAAGTCAAGTAGCCAATACTAGCAACAGTTTATCTTTGATGTATTTTACAAATCTACCCTGTTAAATTTTTTTATGTACATGTACATATCCTTTTTTGTACAGTTTCAGTGCAAAACATGCATGTTTTAGTAGTTAAACCATAGGCGGCTGCAGGCCAAGGCATTGGGGGTCATTGCCTAGGTTACCAGAAGTAGAAACAATGCTATTTAACCCTTTTACCACACCCCTTTAATTAGAAATGCCTAGGCTGAGTTGGACTTCTGCAGCCGCCAAAGAGTTAAACATGAATTTGTAAACACTGACATGAAAAAGGATGTAATATTCCCAAAAACACCATGAAGCATGAATCAATCTTCATTAGAAAAGTACAAGTTAGTACAAAAATATGTAAAAGTAGGAAACATAACAAAACAAAATAATTATGCCATTCATTTATCATGTACATGCATTTTACAGATGGACGCTTTTCTATTATTGGACTTTAGATAATAGATAGGTATCTGAGATTGGACTAGACTAAGCCATCATGCTATTATTGCTTATAGCCTTATACTGCTTGATGGCTCACTGGCTTGGCTCAAGGTGCTAGAATCCTGATACTAACTACTCATTCATCTTAAATCATTACCTGGCAGCTTAATTAGTAAGTAAATTCTTGTACACTGCTCATTTTTTTAGAGCCTAAAGCATAAAATATCTCTTTCTGGTATAGTAATAGAAACTAAGAAGAACTTATTGAACTGAGAAGAACAACAGGGATGTCTAGACATTGGACGAAGCCTTGAGAGATATACCTTCTATCATAGCTTGAGCCCTCCATAAGGATGACTTTATGTGCAGTGTTATAGTGATAGCAATAAGTGTATAATGATTGTAGACTTTGAAATAATTATAATAATATCATTATTGATTATAATTATCAAATGAGTTCCTGAAACATGCATTTGAAACATGAAACATGATGAATCATGAAACATACATAAAACATGAATCAGACATGTAACATGAACCAAGACATGAAACACGACATATTACATGAAACATGCGGTCCTAATTTTCAGAGAACTACAGTAGAACACAATAAAAACTTCGCGTTCGGTTTACGTTGACAACGATTAAACTGTAGTGCCCTTTTAATTTTTATTGTAGTTGTTCCGTTCATCGTCCATTGGGTCTGGGCACTACCGTTTTTGTTATCATGAACAATGCTCTAAGCATTGCTCGACTTTTCTCTTTTCTAACAGTTTCTTCAGGAGTCATGCTTTCTTAGATACACTTACAGAACGACTACAAGCCATGATTGATGATAAAACAAGTCAGGTAAGTCGTAAATGTAGCGACATGCATTTTATATAATTCACCCACCTTATTCTCATGTTGCATGATTCAATAGGACGACAAGAAGTAGTCACAAGAAAGTGCTCTGTCAAGCAAAGAAGCACCTATTATATGTGACGTGGTCTGAGAAAATTGACCTTAAGACAAAAAAATTTGAAAAAATATTTTATCATATCAAAAAATTGCTCTTTCCAGTCCCTATCAATTGGTGCTTGTTGCGCGTCAATGCGGCTTACCTATCTCGAGGTATGAGCCTTTGTATATCGTTCTTCCAAGCAAGAAGTGGAGAAATTGTATTACAAATGACATCACATGACTGATCACATGACCATACAATTTTAAAATGGAGAAATAGTTGCTTGATGGTGTTGCTACTTAAAACTCTTGTTCCATCATTGTTTAGGATAAAGACAAAGGTAAGCTTTACAGTAAGTGTGATTGTTTGAGTGGCTGGAGCGTTCTATTTTGTAGGTGCTCGATAAAAATGTGCATAGCATATTGAGTGCTCGAGATTTAGGTTGTCAGTAGTGTGTTATTCGTTCTCTCTTTCCTCTAGACATCAAGCCAACTAAGGAAGAGCCAGTTACCATTCCAGTTATGGTGTGCGTTCCCTCTTAGCCTCTGAGAACAAAGGTAGACTATGGAGTGCTTACAAAACAGACTGTATGTTTTCCATCTATTTCTACTTGTTAGGACATAGTGCCACAGACCTAGAAAAGCAAAGACAAAACATTTAAAACAGTTTCTTAAATTCATGTTGCAAAGATTATTTTTATCATGATAATTATTGTCAAGATATTTGCAGGTAAAGAATGTTATGAATGATCGCTCAACATCATAAAAGATTTGAGAATATACGTTAGATATTTTGTCTCGATTCCTTGTAGCACAGTACATCACTTGTTGTGGTAAGAGTTTGTGTCTACCCTATCTTAGTAGTGTAGCATAGTGTCCTTTACTGTTATTCAGTTGTATTGCTTGATGTGTTAGTTGTATCTAATTGTATTTAAAAGATGTTAATGTGTATTGTGTTCTTATTATTAGTATAACTTACTTTAATAGTGTAGTATAGTGTCCTTTACTGTTATTTAGTTGTATTGCTTGATGTGTTAGTAGTATCTAATTGTATTTAAAAGATGTTAATCTGTATTGTGTTCTTATTATTAGTAAAACTTACCTTAATAGTGTAGCATAGTGTCCTTTACTGACGTTCAGTTGTATTGCTTGATGTGTTAGTAGTATCTAATTGTATTTAAAAGATATTAATCTGTATTGTGTTCTTATTATTAGTAAAACTTACCTTAGTAGTGTAGCATAGTGTCCTTTACTGTTATTTAGTTGTATTGCTTTATGTGTTAGTAGTATCTAAATGTATTTAAAAGATGTTAATCTGTATTGTGTTCTTATTATTAGTAAAACTTACCTTAGTAGTGTAGCATAGTGTCCTTTACTGTTATTTAGTTGTATTGCTTTATGTGTTAGTAGTATCTAAATGTATTTAATAGATGTTAATCTGTATTGTGTTCTTATTATTCTTAATGGTGTAGCATAGTGTCCTTTACTGTTATTCAGTTGTATTGCTTGATGTGTTAGTAGTATCTAATTGTATTTAAAAGATGTTAATATGTATTGTGTTCTTATTATTAGAATAACTTACCTCAATAGTGCAGCTTAGTGTCCTTTACTGTTATTCAGTTGTGTTGCTTAATGTGTTAGTTATGTCTAATTGTATTTAAAAGATGTTCATTTGTATTGTGTTCTTATTATTAGAATGACTTACCTTAATTGTGTAGCTCAGTTTCCTTTACTGTTATACACTACGTGTGTTAATGTTTATACAACTGCTATAGCAGTTATATGTTTTATATGTTTGATTCTTCATTATTATTATTATTATTATTATTGTTATTATTATTATGAGAAAGAGAAAGGAATATTATTATCATTATTATTATTATTATTTTATTACTATTATTATTATTATTATTATTATTGTTATTATTATAATGAGAGTGAGAAATTATTAATATTATTTTATTATTATTATTCTTATTATTATTATTATTACTGTCCTTTGATCTCCTTCGCTCATCTTTGCAGTGCCTCCGTGGTCACCGATCTCGTTTCTCTCGGAAAAATATTACCCAATCAGCCCCTGTGGATCTTATTATGTTTGAGTCAGGCTTGTCCCCCACTATAGACTAACCTTATTTATAAATTTATTTTTGCCTATGATCACAAATTTTATTATGAATTATTATTATTTTTACTGTTATTAATAACTTTATTTCATTACTAATTTTCTCCATCTTTCTAGTTCTCTCTATCTTTCTTTCCTTTCCTTAAATTAACCTGCTTTAAAAATTAAAGAAAAAAAATTATTATTATTATTATTGTTATTGTTATTATTATTATGAGAGTGAGAAAGGAATATTAATATTATTATTATTATTATTATTTATTATTATTATTATTATGATTCTTCTTATTTTTTTATTTGTTTGTTATTATTATTGTTATTATTTATTATTATTGTTATTATTATTATTATTATTATTATTATTTTTATTTATTTTAATACTCTTATTTATTATATATTATTCTTATTATTATTATTATTATTATCATTATTGTTATTATTATTGTTGTTGTTATTACAAGAGTGAGAAAGGAATATTATTTCAAATATTATCATTATTATTATTATTTATTATTATTATTATCATTATTATTATTTTTTCATTATTGTTATTATTATTAATAGTCTTTAAAGGCTTGCGTTTAAAGTCAGTTGATGATAAGGCGGAGGCCACTCCTTGACATTCGCGTGGTTATCCTCGTGGTCAGTTGTGTTGATTTGAGTGCTCGAGTGGCCAAGTTTTGGTTCTTGGCTGTGTAATTTTGTTTTGCTTGTCTCTCCCTTCAATCTCTCGTTCACCTCCTGAGCTTTCTGTTCCTAATGAAGTTGGCTTTGAGTCTATCCCAGACAATCAGGAGCCCTCCTCGGTATCCCAGAGTGGCAAT
>NW_003548121.1:7832-10696 GCF_000090795.2 Amphimedon queenslandica | reverse complement strand
CGATTGCAGGGGCTTATATAGTAGGGCAAGTGGGCGGATGGGCGGTGCAAAAGTTATTAAACTTGTTATTTAACTACAAATTAGCTGTGAGTTATGAAAACTGGCCAAACACAATTGATGTGTGAGACTGAGCCTTCTGAAATATAATGTCAAAATGTCAGGTCATGCTGGACTCCTTTGTTGGTTATAAAAGAATTTGCCGGTTGGCGGCTGCCTATAGGCTATGATCTTACTTTCTCATTGTAGAGAGAGGGAGATTGAACAGACTTATCTAACTATGACGACATGCACGAAAATAAAGGCCAGTCATTTGGCAGAGAACGCTAGTAAAGCGGAACAGTTAGCAAAATACGTGTGCCCAAAATGCGAGCACATATTGACAGACGCAGTACAGACTAGCTGTGGCCACTGGTTGTGTCATGACTGTGCTGATGGAATTTTTAAGAAAATGTAAGGCAACGTCACAGCCTGACTAGTCACAGATGATTTTTGTAGCTATTTTCAAGAGTAGTGTATACTAGACAATTGTAATGATTAATTTTTTGGTAGGCCAAAAGAAACGCTATATTGTCCGAGGGCAGATTGCGATGAAGCACTTACTGCAGAAGAAGGAAGACCAGTATGTCTATTAATAAAGTGCCACTTAAAACTTATTATTGTGTCTGTTTCTCTCAGTTTTTCCCTGATAGATTTGTTAGGAAAGAGATTAGCCGTTTCGTAGTCGCTTGTATTAATCGCAAGTTTGGTTGCAGCTGGGAAGGCAAGCTGGGTGAACTTGGTAACCATCTTTGGACCTGTGAGCATAACAAGACTGAATGCAAGCATTGTAATCAAGCATTCTTACCATTGGAAGTGAGTCAGGGATCATAAAGCAGGCTATACTTTTAAATACAATTTTATAGCTCCTTATTTGGCAAAATGATTACAAAAATAACCAATTAAATTCATAATAGTTCTGGGCCACTGCCCACATCACGATAGCATGTTTTTTGCATTGTACCCATCATTAGCCTCTAGTCTGGCTATGCGAGACTAATTAGCCTCTGTAATTCAAACTATTAATTTTTTGGAGCAGCCTCAGTTATCAATCATTATCTCTCTTATAGTACCAATCACATGTTGATCAATGTCCTAAGATGACTGTCACATGTCCTCTTAAGGAATATGGGTGCAAGGAAACGAAAGAGGTAAGGAACTTGATTTAAACTGAACTAATCAACCAAATCATTTGTTTCTCATTGTAGATGACTAGAGAAGAGTGCAATACTCATTTGTCTTCAGGCCTCTTTAATCATATTTTATTCGTAGCTACTGCAATGACATCTGGTTCACTTGAGTCCTCTGCTAATCTTGTTCAGAGCAGCAAGGAAGGTGACCATGGTCCTGAAGTTTCACAGGCAGGACTAAGGAGATATGTTGGTACATTTGGATTTTTGGATGATAGGGCAGTAGGAATGAAAGGAAGAGGTAGTGATGAGATTGTAGCAATGATGCAAAGCTTCCAAGCTACATTGACAGGTTTACAAGATAAGGTGGCACAACTGGAGAAAACCGATTGTGACTTGTTGGATGGCATACAAGCCAATGCTGCTTCCTTAGATAAGAACATTTTTGTCGTTTCTAAGGCTTGGAATATACCTCAGTTTTCTCAGTGTATGGATGATGCCAGGACTGGGAAGTGTACTTCAATGTTTTCTCCTTCGTTCTATTCGAATCCAACAAGTCGCTGTGGCTACAAGATGTGTCTTCGCCTCTACATCCTGGGGGATGGTATAGGAAAGGGCACTCATATGTCTTTGTTTTTTGTTCTCATGAAAGGAGAGTTTGATAACATACTCCAGTGGCCATTCACACACAAGGTGACCTTGAAGCTAATCAATCAATATGGTGGCAGAGATGTTATCGATTTACTACAACCTGATCCGTTAAGTTCTTCCTTTCAGAAGCCAAAATCAGATATGAACGCTGCCAGTGGATGTCCTCGTTTCGTGTCAATCGATGAACTAATGGAAGGTGGATTCATTGTTGATGATACGATATTTATAAAGGTCGAAGTAGACATGCATTAATAATACATGCATATTTATATTAAATAATAGTTCTATTATTATATGCTTTTATTAAATTGTGGGAGTTGCACTTCCTTACTTTTTTCATGGGCTCCTGTAACTTGCTAATCTCCTTATTCCATGAGCATTTAACTGTTTTGAGTCATTTGTGATCACTCTTCTTATTATGATTATTATTTATCTATAATTATGTATCAGGTTCAGGTATTTATAATTATTGCATAACAATTCTATATTTTAATATTTTTGTTAATGATTCACACCATTACTATGATTATTATGATTATTATATCAATATTCAATTATTATGATTTAAGCCATTCATCACTGTACATGCAGCATTGTTCTATAATAGCTTCTGTTTACACTAATACATGAAAACGCATCACCTATCCGAAGCAAAATGTAAACACGGATACCAAAGTGGATACTTCTATAAATGAATGATAAATCTTATGAAAACACAGCTGCTGGATTAGTGTAAACACCTGAAACAGATAATTGCAAAAACAACCCTGATTCAGTGAAGTGGATTAGTGTAAACGGGGTCTTAAATGACAATGCATGAATCTCATTTCCTGTAGACTAATAAATTCCCACTATTAGACTCTATTCGTAATAATAAATTAATAATAGAATTTCCTTTTAAAGGGCTTGACAGCCTCGACTATTTTTAGGTGTTTGCTAGTAAATTAATAATAGAATTTCCTTTTAAAGGGCTTGACAGCCTCGACTATTTTTAGGTGTTTGCTAGTCTCGCCACGCCCCTAGGTGCTTGCAAGTCACGTGTGTCTA
>NW_003548121.1:5411-6998 GCF_000090795.2 Amphimedon queenslandica | reverse complement strand
AAGAAAAGTTAGAAAAAAAAGTTAGTTTAAGAAAGTCATCGCAGTATTGATGGCATTAGAGCCTACAAAAGAATATCTCAAGATCAAGAAAAAGAAGTTTCATCAGTATTAAACAAAGAATATGAACGAAAGGTTGCACTAATTGAAGATAAGGAAAACAGTTACGAGCCACCACCAAGCAAAAAAAGATCAACTGCAGATACTGTTACATTTACCCTCTCTAACTGCTCAAATATTACTATAAACTATTAAAACAATACCAAATAACACAAAACTATAATTTAAAATACACATGTAATCAATTAATCGTATTATTTAATTTACCGGGAAATTATTTATTCAACCTCCCGGGAATTTACTTATTCAACCTCCCGGGCTACTTATTCAACCTCCCGGGCTACTTATTCAACCTCCCGGGAAATTATTTATTAACCTCCCGGGAAATCAGAGGTAAGTTAGTTATTTATGAACCTACAACCAAGCAATCTGATTGGTCAATTACAACTAGGCATGGTAGAATTATGATTTAAACCATTCATCACCGTACATGCAGCATTGTTCTATAATAGCAGCCATAATGGATACTTACTTCCTATCTTAGTCTCGCCCCGCCGAAGGGGCGGGGTGAGACTATTCCTATCTTTCCTATGGTCTTTAATCATCTTTCAAATATCATTATTTGAAAGTAAATGTTTATAATTATTATTTATTTTACTTGCTCATGTCAGACCCCTCAATGAACACTTGTCTCTTGACTCATGCAGCTGTTTCAGTTAATAGAAAATTTAATAGTGTTGTTTAAAGGCTAGTTTGACTGTCAATCTTCAAAATTTCTTTATTATTTTTTCAAAGTTGGCAATGCATGTAGATTTAAATTACAATGCATGAATCTCATTTCCTGTAATAAATTCCCACTATTATTCGTAATAATAAATTAATAATAGAATTTTCCTTTTAAAGGGCTTGACAGCCTCTACTATTTTTAGGTGTTTGCAAGTCACGTGTGTCTACTATTGGTCTAGTCGTCGTGTTTGTAGTTTCACTAGTTTGTACCTCGTCCTGTACAGAGAAAAGGCCCAAAAAAGCGCGTATTGTTTCTCCCTTTTTTTCTCTCTGCAGTCCGATATGCAGGTGAGTTAGTCCGACTCTAATATTTATTAATTTGCAGTGTTGATAAACATGCCTTTTGAAGCTCTCTTTACATGTCTATAGCGCTTGAGAAAAGCCGCGTAGATACTAGCCTGAACATAGATACAGTATATATAGTGTATAACAGACCAATTCTACTTACCAAAATTCATTTTATCCCTCTGCAATCAACCGATGGAACCACATTTACCCTCCTCTCTGAAACTTACTCTTTCCCCCTCGCATCTTAAATTTAAAATAGATAACCACATATGACCACCTCTTTATTCCCTATCACTTACTAATTTTCTTACAATTAGCTATGCTATTATTTTATTCAAAAAATAAGCCTATTTCCGTGTTTATTTCCTTATAGGCATTGATGCATACTTAATTAAGTGTGAGAAAAACAATAGGGAGACCCTATATAGTACTAATTATAAAAGTACAATTAGCTGA
>NW_003548121.1:0-5401 GCF_000090795.2 Amphimedon queenslandica | reverse complement strand
GTTCCTGGGTCAAAATAAATATTTTGGCAGAAAAGGATGCAAAGCAACTGGAAAAATATGCCTGTCCAAAATGTGACTGTATTCTTAATGATGCTGTTCAGACCAGCTGTGGCCATTGGCTCTGTGATGGATGTGCTAAGGAGCTTTTTGACAGAAAGTAAAATTTTTATACCAAAATTTTTAAATTACTCATTTCAATACAGGGAAAGTACAATTTTTTGCCCTAGAACCGATTGTGGAGAAGAATTAACTACTGAAGAAGGAAGACCAGTATGTTGGTGATTATAATTGATTATGTATAACTTAATAACTTTCTATTTCTCATTTTAGTTCTTTCCTGACAGATTTGTTCGTAAGGAGATCAATCGTTTTTCTATAATGTGTCGTAATAGAAAACTTGGATGTCACTGGAGTGGTAAAATTGATGAATTATTGGAACATCTCAGGAGCTGTGTCTATGAGATTAAGAAAGAAGAGTGTTCTCATTGTAAAGAGGGCTTCTCTTTATCTGAGGTTTGTAACTGCATGGATGTGTTCTATTGTTATTATGTTGTTTTGATTGCATATGTCAGCATACATGATATCATTTTGACCTTTTTTGTTTATCGCTATACACAGGGATTGTTATTTTTAGATTAGCGGCTTCTTATTCCTTTTTTGGAATGATTATATTCATAACATTATTCACATTAATCATGAATTCACTTTCTTTATAGTACCAGTCTCATGTTGATCAATGTCCTAAGATGACTGTTGCTTGTCCTTTGAAAGATCATGGGTGCAAAGAAACCAAGGAAGTGAGTAGAAAATGGTACTTAAAATGAAAAAAAAGATTATATTATTATTTGTAGATGACTAGAGAGGAATGCATTGAGCATTTGTCATCAAAAGATGGTCTTTTTAATCATATTGTAATGATGTTTGCTGCACTCTTTTCTCTATCAACTGGTCCATTGAAATCCGAATCTGGTGGCTCTGATTCTAAATATTGTTCTGCTTTACCAACAGCACCAAGAAGATATGTTAGCACTGATGAACCAAGTCCATCACCAGGTCCAGGAAGTGACTTGGGTTATTTGGAAGATGGAGTAGCTGGAGCAGTAGGAGGAGGAAGATATGGAGATATGGGAGGAGGAAGAGTTGACAACAAACTGATGAGTTTAGTAATGACAAAGATAACAGGAATACAAGCAGAATTAACAAAGAAGGACAGCCAAATACACACTCTACAGGATAAAGTGGCCCAACTGGAGACAACACTCTCTACTAAGATGTCTGAGAATGAAGATAGAGATTTCCGACTTTCCCTGATGGAGAACAGTAATTTTGATGGTTCTATGGTCTGGAAGATACCTCAGTTCTCTCAGCGTATGGATGACGCTAGAACAGGAAAATACGCTTCAATATTTTCTCTTCCGTTCTATTTCAGTCGCTATGGTTACAAGATGTGTCTCCGCCTCTACATCCTGGGGGATGGTATAGGAAAGGGCACTCACATGTCTTTGTTCTTTGTTGTCATGAAAGGAGAGTTTGATAACATACTCCAGTGGCCATTCACACACAAAGTTACCTTCAAGCTAATCAATCAATGTGGTGCTCGTGACATCATCGACATATTCCAACCTGATCCACTGAGCTCGTCCTTCCAGAAGCCAAAATCAGACATGAATGTTGCCAGTGGATGTCCTCGTTTTGTGTCCATGAATGAGCTAATGCAAGGTGGATTCATTGTTGACGATACAATATTCATAAAGGTCAAAGTGGACACTGCTACGATGCGTCATCCGTAGCTGCAGCAGGAGAGAGTCTAAGGAGTTATTGCCTGATTGCTCCAAACTGCAATGATCACTCCAACTACACTACTAGCAAATTTACTATTATAATCACTTAATCGTCATCATTTTATCGTTCTGCAAGTTGTATAATAATGAAATGAAGCCATTTACTCATTGATCTACTGTGGATATAGGTCTCGTAGTGCATCATTCAAATGTACAGTGCATTAACTTGTACTGTGCATAGTTGGGTTACTTGACCTCGTAGGTCTATGATTAATTGGCTTGTTTCATTGTGTTACATCATGCAGAATTATGAGTGGTGGTGATTTTGTTATCATGGCAGTGAACTTGCTATTATTGTGTTGTAGTGATTATCTGTAGTAGTGACAGCTGCTACTTCCATTTATCCTCAAACATTATTATCTTGATTTTATTGATTAATTTTTTTGCTACACCCCTTATAATCCATGCACTTACCATCTAAAATGTCTGTGCCAGAATTGCTACTCTAAATCATACTACTTTAATCTACTTTGATTAACTAATTTTTAATTAATTCTGTATTTTTACATATAATTTTTCAGGTCTTCCATATACTATGGTTGTGGCTTCAATTGTGCATTTGTCTTTTTTGTTCCCAAATTCTTTGTCTCTGTATTATTGTAAAGTTTCAATAATTGTAATAGTTTTTGCATAGCTATATAATTTATTTACTGTGTGTCAGTGTACCCATGAATCTCGTTAACAGCCTGGATGGTGTTTCTGCGGGTAGAGACAGCAGAGTTTCCTTTTTCTAATATCTATGCTTTTTCTGGGGAATTTCCCAGGGGATTCCCTGTCGGACGACTTCTCAATATTGCTGTACCATTGTAAAGAACTTGTCACTAAGCTTTGACGTTGAATTTTGACTAGTACGTCAGTTAGACGCGAGACTGAGCTCCTAGAAAAGATGTCGCGTGTCTTAATAAAAAGCGATCTCTTGACAGAAAACAACAAGGATAATATAGAGAAGTACGTGTGTCCTAAATGTGACGGGATCCTTAGAGACGCCGTGCAAACCAGCTGTGGCCATTGGCTGTGCAATGATTGTGCTGAAGAGATATTTGACAAAAAGTACATCCTTAAGCATGTTGAGTATTCTCACTTATTTTATTTTTCGTAACGTTGTTTTTCTGGAATGGCAAAGTAACAATTTTTTTGTTATTGTGTCATTCCAGAGAAACAACTCCATGTTGTCCAAGAACAGAATGTGGAGAAGAACTTACTACTGAAGAAGGAAGACCAGTACGTCAATGATTAAAATGAATTTTGTGCATCTTAATGACTTCTCTCTATAATTTTAGTTCTTTCTTGATCGATTCGTTCGTAAAGAGATCAATCGTTTCTCTATAATGTGTCCTAATTGTAAATTTGGATGTGACTGGAATGGTAAAATTAGCGAATTTTATGCGGAACATCTCGGGAGCTGTGTCTATGAGAAAGAAGAGTGCCCTCATTGTAAAAAGGGCTTATCTTTATCTGAGGTTGTAGTTAAAGCAATCTTGTGGTAAATGTACATGTAATTTACCAAACAATTGCCTATATAATTACTATACATACACATAAATAGCATTCAATATTTTACAATTCACAATTCCTTTCCCTTTTTAGTACCAGTCACACGTTAATCAATGTCTTACAGAATATGAACAATCAAGTGGTCGTCCAATCATACAAGGATCTCGTTCTTTTGGCTACTTGCCTGAAGTTAGTATTATAACTGTAATATAACTATTCAGTGCGAAATTTTTGGTGGGGTTTCACAATTTTTTGAAGATTACAAGTAAATAGATTTTCGCCTAATTGATCCAAGTGGCTTATGGCTCTCAAAATTAAATTTTGTCAGTCAGCCCTTTTTGGCCATTCTACATTTATTAGGCATGATATTTATATTCATAATCTGCTTCTTTTAATTTTAGGAACATACTTATTGCGCTGCAACTGCACTTGATGAAATGGCACTCAAACAATCAGTATGTGTATACACATTGTCTGATCGTGCTCTTTCTTTTACTTCCACAGCAATGCTGCCTTGGACTAGATCAGGGCTCCTGTGTTCAAGATCTCAATGACTCATCATCAGTTTCATCACTTAGGGCCGAAATCCCGGTTAATGTACTGCTTTTATGCTTATTGTAATTTTTTATTCGGACCTGGCACATCTGCACATTATACATGTATATTTTGCAATTTTTTGCTTAAAGTATTCATGTAAAGGTATGCATGTAAATGCATAGCCCTACACTCTCATTAATAAAACTGTGTCCCTTTTTTTGTATGGTAAGATGTGGGAAGCAGTATTATTGTCTGTTGATTGTATTATTTTGTGTTTTTATTATGGATTTACTCTTTCTCTTCAATCTCTTGTAGTCTCAAATTCACAGCTGTACTGCTATATACACCAACACTGATGGACCAGGTCCTATAGGAAGTGACTTGGTTTCTTTGGAAGACAGTGCAGGAGGAGGATATGGAGATATGCGAGGAGGAAGAGTTGATGGCAAACTGATGAGTTTAGCAATGACAAAGATAACAGAAATGCAAGCAGAATCGACAAAGAAGGACAGCCAAATACACGCTCTACAAGATAAAATGGCCCAACTGGAGACAACACTCTCTACTATGATGTCTGAGAATGAAGATCAAGCTTTCCGACTTTCCCTAATAGAAAATAGTAATTTTGATGGCTCTATGGTCTGGAAGATACCTCAGTTCTCTCAGCGTATGGATGATGCCAGGACTGGGAAGTACACTTCAATATTTTCTCCTCCATTCTACTCCAGTCGCAATGGATACAAGATATGTCTTTGCCTTTACATCCTGGGGGATGGTATAGGAAAGGGCACTCATATGTCTTTGTTCTTTGTTCTGATGAAAGGAGAATTTGATAACATACTCCAGTGGCCATTCACACACAAGGTTACCTTCAAGCTAATCAACCAGTGCGGCGCTCGTGACATCATGGACATATTCCAACCTGATCCATTGAGTTCTTCATTCCAGAAGCCAAGATCCGATATGAACGTTGCCAGTGGATGCCCTCGTTTTGTGTCAATGAATGAACTAATGCAAGGTGGATTTATTGTTGATGATACGATATTCATAAAGGTCAAAGTGGACACTGCTACCATGCGTGATCCATGATAGCATGACAGCATCGAGATCTTTACACCAGTTGTGATAATTGCACTGCTACCTACATAGCTAAATCACTGTTCACCATCCTGCTGTGTTATAATGAAGCGGTTGATTTACAGTGGATCAACTAGTCATTATTTTTGGTCTTGCATAGTGTGATGTGTGTGGTTGAGGTACTACCGTATAGTAGGAAATTTTGGACGGAGTAAAATTTGGCAAATTGCTGGTGATTGGCCCAGATTTTATAAATGCCAGTTTGCCAAATTTAATTCCCTCCAAAATTTCCCACTATACGGTACGCTATCCTCCCATGCATTGAGTGTGGTTGGGGATGAGATATGCAAGACTAGTCACCATTATGGTTTGGCTAGTTGTAAATCTTTGCTTTCATTATAACACAGCAGAATTGTGGGCAGTGAAGGGGTTTTTGTAGTGACCAGTGTAAT
>NW_003548120.1:8486-10706 GCF_000090795.2 Amphimedon queenslandica | reverse complement strand
ATTTGTTACTAATAAACAAGACAATTCTAAATGTAACTATTATTGTTATTGCCCATGTAAATTAAGTTTTGACTCATTAATGTTTAGTAGAGAACACACATTCATGTACTTTAGAATGTTGCTTCTTTGATACACACTGCATAAGGACGTTTGTCATTACTGGATTGTGTCACATAGTAATCAGCTCCATAGCCAGTAATATCCTTTGGTATTATTTTACTATTCCTTATATTTACTCTATTTTGTATGACAACTTTGTATTTTTTGCCATCCACTTCAAACGGATCTGAATGTGTTGCAGCATGATCAATATTAGGTGTAGAGTAATGGCCTTTGCCAAATTTAGCATCAGCACTACACTTGTCTCCATCATATCCTCCTTCTGCTATCTTTATTGAAGCTATCTCTTTTGTTCCATGATAAGATACTGGCCATTCTCCTGGTGAGCTTTCAGTGCAATGATGAGGAGCTCCCAACCAGACATCATTCTCATACTGTCCCTTTACTTTTAACGCTACCACCCTGTTCCAACCGTATGGTCGCCTGTAAGGATACCCTCCTCTTTTGAATACCCTCCCATCATCAGTGATATGAGTGAAGTCATCATCAAATGCTGGCTCTAATAACTCATCATTTAAAAAGAGAAATGAACACCCTCCACCATATACACTATCTGCAGTAAATAACGTTGCACCCTCAATACTACAATAACGTGTAAGTGGCTTATCAAGCTCTATTTGCTTGCTACCGAAGAGTACCCTAGTGAATGAATAGTGGATGAAAATGTGGATGATACATGTAGCTTGAATATTCTTGTGCCATGTCCCACATTGCATCTTCTATTGTTCCATTTGCATCCACCATCACAGACTCACAGTTAGTGAGCTTTCATCTAATCCAGCTATAATTATCTTAGTATCTCATGCTGTGGTTTCTTTATATAAGGATTATAAATATATGGATAACTATATATCAACATCAAGTGTCATATCAATTCATATGTGGCATCAGTTATATTGTGTCGTATTTCTTCTTGTACATCATCATCTTTGGATAGTATCCTATAGTTGGGCTGCACTAGTTGATTTAAAGCAGCTGCTAGTAGTTGACTCTTAGATACTGACATAATGAAGAGCAACAGGTTACGATACAAATAGGTCTATTGATAGATATAGAGCCCTTATGGATATATTACTCACTTCTGCTACAACACATGAGGCATGAGCCGGTCACATGCCTGGCAGTAATTGAATTAGAGGAGGTGGAATACATTTGTGGGAGTACATCTGTAGTACTAGTTTTGACAGGAACAGTTTGTGTAGTGAAATATTTATACAAAATAATTTTAAATCCTAATAGTAAGTCATATCATTTTTAAAATTGTTAGGTATGGTCTATTCTCACTCAGTAAAGTTAGTCACTACTATCCTCTTTAACTTCCCTGATACATATCCCATATGGTCGCAGGTCATCAGAAGAATATGTCACATAATACTCTGCTCCAGCATGTGTCTTCTCCTTTGGTATTATGATAGTGTTTCCAGGACTGAGATTAACTCTGTTCTGCATGACAGCCTCATATTTTTTACCATTTTGATCAAATGGCTTTGTGTAATATTTGGCAGCTACTTCAATATCTGGAGTAGAATAATGGCCTTGACCATGATAGCATGGTTCCTTCCTCCATCGTTTGCTGTCGTATCCTTCAACTGCAATACATTGTGCTCCTTCTCTTCCTGTTCCATGATAAGAGACTGGCCATTCACCTTTTGAACTTTCAGTTCTCTCAGACCCAGCTACCAGTGTACCCAGCCAGGTATCGTCTGGTGGATACTTTCCCTTAACTTTGAGAGCTATTCTATTCCAACCATAAGGACGCTTGTAGTGGTAATCATGTTTAAATAAACCCAAGAACCCTTGACTCTGACCTCGGTAGTAAACTCTTCCTGTGTCACATTCGTTTGTGAAGTCATGATCAAATTCAGGGTCTAGTGAATCCTCATCGAACACTATTATGGTTGGTCCACCTGCCCCTCTTAGTTTAACTGCAAATTGTACAACACAGCCATTTTTAATTCCACAGTCTGTCAATAGACAGTCATCATCATTGAGCTCCTTCCTTCCAAAGGTGAGTACAATGTTATTAACATCATACTGTGAGTACTCATTAAACCCTTTACTCTTAAAGATGGACCACTTCAGTCCATACACTGTAGCCCT
>NW_003548120.1:2894-7558 GCF_000090795.2 Amphimedon queenslandica | reverse complement strand
GCTCTACTCATTCAGTCAGTATAATGTACTACAAGACTAACAACAAAAAACAAAAGCCACACCCAAGCTGAATATTTCTAAAATTATTAACTCAATAAAAAACATAATTATTTGTTACTAATAAACATGACAATTCTAAATATAAAAATTATTGTTATTGTCCATGTAAATTAAGTTTTCACTCATTAATGTTTAGTAGAGAACACACATTCATGTACTTTAGAATGTTGCTTCTTTGATACACACTGCATAAGGACGTGTGTCATTACTGGATTGTGTCACATAGTAATCAGCTCCATAGCCAGTAATATCCTTTGGTATTATTTTACTATTCCTTATATTTACTCTGTTCTGTATGACTGCTTTGTATTTTTTGCCATTTACTTCAAACGGATCCAAATGTGTTGCAGCATGATCAATATTAATGAGAGTAACGGCCTTGGCCAGATTTAGCATCAGCACTACACTTGTCTCCATCATATCCTCCTTCTGCTATCTTTATTGAAGCTATCTCTTTTGTTCCATGATAAGAGACTGGCCATTCTCCTGGTGAGCTTTCAGTCCGATGATGAGGAGCTCCCAACCAGACATCATTCTCATACTGTCCCTTTACTTTTAACGCTACCACCCTGTTCCAACCGTACGGTCGCCTGTAAGGATACCCTCCTCTTTTGAATACCCTCCCATCATCAGTGACGTGAGTGAAGTCATCATCAAATGCTGGCTCTAATAATTCATCATTTCTAAAGAGAAATGAACACCCTCCACCATATACACTATCTACAGCAAATAACGTTGCACCCTCAATACTACAATAACGTGTAAGTGGCTTATCAAGCTCTATTTGCTTGCTACCGAAGAGTACCCTAGTGAATGAATAGTGGATGAAAATGTGGATGATACATGTAGCTTGAATATTCTTGTGCCATGTCCCACATTGCATCTTCTATTGTTCCATTTGCATCCACCATCACAGTTAGTGAGCTTTCATCTAATCCAGCTATGATTATCTTAGTATCTCATGCTGTGGTTTCTTTATATAAGGATTATAAATATATGGATAACTATATATCAACATCGAGCATTGTATCAATTCATATGTGGCATCAGTTGTATTGTGTTGTATTTCTTCCGGTACATCATCATCTTTGGATAGTATCCTATAGTTGGGCTGCACTAGTTGATTTAAAGCAGCTGCTAGTAGTTGACTCTTAGATACTGACATAGTGAAGAGCAACAGGTTACGATACAAACAGGTCTATTGATAGATATAGAGCCCTTATGGATATAATACTCACTTCTGCTACAACACATGAGGCATGAGCCTGTCACATGCCTGGCAGTAATGGAATTAGAGGATGTGGAATACACTTGTGGGAGTACAACTGTAGTACTAGTTTTGACAGGAACAGTTTGTGTAGTGAAATATTTATACAAAATAATTTTTAAAGATCCTAATAGTAAGCTATATTATTGTTAACATAGTTAGCGATTGTCTATTCTCACTCAGTAAAGTTAGTCACTACTATCCTCTTTAACTTCCCTGATACATATCCCGTATGGCCTCAGGTCATCAGAAGAATACGTCACGTAATACTCTGCTCCAGCACGTGTCCTCTCCTTTGGTATTATGATAGTGTGTCCAGGACTCAGATTGACCCTGTTCTGCATGACAGCTTCATATTTTTTACCATTTTCATAAAATATCTTTGCATAATATTTGGCAGCTACTTCAATATCTGGAGTAGAATAATGACCTTGACCATGATAGCATGGTTCCTTCCTCCATCGCTTGCTGTCGTATCCTATTCTGGCAATACCTTCTCTTGATGTTCCGTAATAAGAGACTGGCCATTCTCCCTTTGAACTTTCAGTTCGCTCGGATCCAGCTACCAGTGTACCCAGCCAGGTATCATCAGGTGGATATTTGCCCTTTACTTTGAGAGCTAACCTTTTCCAACCATAAGGACGCTTGTAGGGATAATCATGTTTAAAAAAACCCAAGAACCCTTGACTCTGACCTCGGTGGTAAACTCTCCCGGTGTCACATTCGTTTGTGAAGTCATGATCAAATTCAGGGTCTAGTAAATCCTCATCTAACACTAGTATGGTTGGTCCACCTGCCCCTCTTAGTTTAACTGCAAATTTTACAACACAGCCATCTTTGATTCCATAGTCTCTCAGCAATTGATCATCATCATTGAGCTCCTTCCTTCCAAAGGTCAGTACAGTGTTATTAACATCATACTGTGAGTACTCATCAAACCCTTTACTCTTAAAGATGGACCACTTCAGTCCATACACTGTAGCTCTGGGATCCACTGAAAACTTATAGAACTGACCATTGAGGAACTGAACTGTGATGGTGATAAAGTTTTTCTCTGGAGTCGCGGTGGAACTGGCTTCATTGATTGGTATAGCTAGTCCAGGGTCAGGCTCTGGTCTGGTTTCAACGATCACATTCTGACTCATCACCTGGTATGTTAGTGGCTTTGGGTCCTTTAGTGTCTTGTACAGTGGATCATCTTTAGTAATGACTTTACTCCCTGGTATTAGACTGGTTAATGCAGCTGCTACTAACTGTAGGTGAACACTGAAAGAAGAAGAAGAAGCTACTGCCATTGGTTTGTCTTGCTGTATTGAGATATAATTGATGAGAACTTATAGTCTTGTAACCAGGGGGTGTATTATACCATAGATAAGGGGTGGAGAGTATGATGATAATCTGGGCAGACCATTATTAAACTATTGGATATAAGTTTACACAGTGGAACTGCATCATGATTTTAGCATGAGATATGAATATGTTTAAAGCTGATATTGAATTTCACTCTTAGTTCATTGAATTGATACTCTGCTCCTGCTCTTAACTCCTTTGGTATTCTGTCAGAGTGTCCATGACTAAGATTAACTTTGTACTGTATTATAGCTTTATATCTAATCATCTATCCACCATATAGAACTTCTGTTGCTCAGCCATTATCAATTTTAATTTCTTAACCAAAATTAAAGGGTTTTCCATTAAGATTTGTTTTCTGATATAATGCAACTACAGTAATTTTTTATATAAAGCAAAAAACAAAATTAAGTGTTGTATAAACAGCCTATTAATCAGCTATAGAACCTAATAATGTTAAGAAGCATAATTTAAAAGTTCAGTACTACTGGCTTAATTAACAACTTCTCTAATACATATCCCGTATGCACATAAGTCATCAGCGGATGGTGTCACGTAATACTCTGCTCCAGTGTATGTCTCTTCCTTTGGTATTATGGTAGTGTGTCCAGGACTGAGATTAACTCGATTTTGCATGACAGCTTGATATATTTTGTCTTCAAAGGGAAATGAAGCTGCATACATCTCGTCAGCAGCAACGTTAATATCAGGAGTGGAGTAATGGCCTACTCCATGAAGATCTCTAATTAACTTTTTCTCATCATATCCTTCTTTTGTGATGCCTTCTGCTCCACTCTTTCTTGTTCCATGATAAGAGACTGGCCATTCTCCAGGTAGACCTGAACTTCCCAGCCATCTATCATCTTCATACTGCCCACTGACTTTAAGAGCTATTCTATCCCAGCCACACGGACGCTTGTAGATATGACCTCCTCGTTCATAAACTGTGCCGGTATCATCAATGCGTGTGAAATCAAAATCATAAACTGGATCCAATAAATCATGATCAATCACTAAGATATTGGATCAGCTGCTCCTCTTAATTTAACAATGACTGTTAAAAGTGAGCCGTATTTAATTCCGTAATCTTTTAATAACTTGTCATCATCGTTAAGCTCAGTGCCATCAAATGTGAGCACTATGTTGTTAATGTCATATTTTTCATATTCTTCAAATCCTTTGCTCTTAAAGATGGTCCACTTCAGAGCATAGACTGTAGCTTTTGCATCTATGGAATACTTGTCAGATTGGCCATTGAGGAATCGAACTGTGATGATTGTGATCAAATCTGGGGATAGCAATCTCATGCTCATCGTTTTATCAAACGGTATAACTAGCATTGGATCAGGCTCTGGTCTGCTCTCCACAATCACGTTCTGACTCATCAGATGGTACGTTAGTGGAATTATCTTGTATGTAAGCTGCTGCCGTTGCTTCAATGTTGCATACAGTGGATCGTATTTGGTAATAACTTTACTCCCTGGTATTAGACTGGTTAATGCAGCTGCTACTAGCTCAAGGCGATCATTAGAAGAAGCAGCAACTGCCATTTTTCAATGATACCTTGCAATGCTAAAGAGATAGACTGTCACTGGAATCTGTTGATGTAGAGCTAGTCTTATTACTATAGTAGATGGAATATAATAGGAAGAAAGAGCTAGAAGAGCAGGAACAAGTCAAATAGAAATGGTACATGTGCTACAAAACTATATGACAAAAGAGCCGGCTAACAATACACATAATAAACTAATAATAATAATGGTATGATAAACCTAGCTGTACCCTTTAACCACTCAATATAAACATTAGTTTGATTATCTACTATAACCTGTACATGAAGGGATGGACTGTATGGAGTATGGGGGTGGAACTATACTATCATCCTGCTGTTGGTTCATATAATAGTAAACCTGCAGCAGGCATAAGAAAGGTCATAATTTACATCTAGCTACATGTTTTAAATTCTCATATTCTTCAATGTTTTCTA
>NW_003548120.1:0-2884 GCF_000090795.2 Amphimedon queenslandica | reverse complement strand
CAGCGCCTTATTTTATCGATTTTGTAATTGGCAGTTTTTAATTTGGTGATTTTTGAGTACACATGCATTACTGAGCATGTGCATTAATGATTGTACTACACCGTACAATGTGTCATTTTAATTTGCGCATTTTAGATTTTGCATAGTTTAATTGAACAAATTACAACCATTCACAATTTTTAAAAAATATTGACTACTGAAGCTACATGAAGATATAATAATATCATTTAATATGCACTGTGTATGTTATACCGTATAGTGAGTTTTTTTCAAGGATAATAAATTTCGCAAATGACCCATATCCGGAAGTTTGCGGAATTAATTTTCGCAAATTTTCACTAATCTGCCATCTTGTACTGTATTAAATTGATTTTTAAGGAATTTAATTTCGCGAATCATGAAAAAATCCACAAAATTCGCGAAATTTGTTATCCTTGAAAAAAACCCGCTATACGGTAGTATACCGCTATGTTTAAGAAAATTCAAAAGAAGTGTAAGAAGTATTAATTACATGTACCACATTTAGTTTTTAACACAAGAAGTTGTAAGCACTAACTTCTTTTATACATATACCATATGCACGTAAGTCGTCAGCAGATGGTGTCACGTAATACTCTGCTCCAGCGAGTGTCTTCTCCTCTGGTATTATGGTAGTGTATCCAGGACTGAGATTAACTCTATTCTGCATGACAACTTTGTACCGTTTGCCTCCAAAGGGAAATGAAGTGGCATATCCAGCAGCAACAGCAATATCAGGAGTAGAGTAAAACCCGTCACCATAATACATTTTATTCCATTTTTTCTGATCATATCCTGTTTTAGCAATACCTTCTGCCCTTTCCTTTTTTGTTCCATGATAAGAGACCGGCCATTCACCAGGTAGACCAAAACATTCCAACCACTTATCATCTTCATACTTTCCTCTTACTCTAAGAGCTATTCTATTCCAGCCACACGGACGCTTGTAGACATGACCACCTCTTTTGAACTCTCTGTCCTTATCATCAATGTGTGTGAAGTCATAATCCCAAACTGGATCCAATAGGTCCTCATCTAACACTAGCATTGTTGATTTAGAGGCTCCTCTTAGTTTAACAACAGCTGTTACGTTTGACATGTATTTAATCCCACAGTCTGTCAGCAATTCATCATCATTGAGCTCAGTTCCCTCAAAGGTGAGTACAATGTTATTAACATCATACTGTGAGTACTCATCAAACCCTTTACTCTTAAAGATGGACCACTTCAGTCCATACACTGTAGCTCTGGGATCTATTCGAAACCTGTAGGGTTGGCCATTGAGGAATCGAACTGTGATGGTGAATTTCTCTGTTGGAGTCGCAATTAAAAGAGAAAGTCTCATAGTCTGGTTTGTGACTGCCTCCGCATCTAATTCTGTTACCTCAAACGGTTCAACTAGCCCAGGTTCAGGCTCTGGCCTGCTCTCTACAATCACGTTTTTACTTAATATATCGTATGTTAATGGTTTTGGATCCTCCAATGTTGCATACAGTGGATCATCTTTAGTAATGACTTTACTCCCTGGTATTAGACTGGTTAATGCAGCTGCTACTAGCTCAAGACGATCATTGGAAGAAGAAGAAGCCATTTTGAATGATACCTTCTAATGATGTGTAGAGTTACTAGTAGGAGAGCTAGAACAGCAGGAACAAGTCAAATGGAAACTGGGTATTTGCAGTACATGTGCTACAAAACTATTATAACAAAAGAGCCGGCTCACAATAATGGTATGATAAACCTAGCTATACCCTTTAACCACTTAACATAAACATTAGATTACAATAATACAATAATAAGAATAATACTGTATTTCCTCCAATAGGGGACCTACTCAAATAAAGGCCTATCACTAATATATTACCACTATAGATACGCATATTTGACCCAGTATTATGTACTCTATTGTTTAGAGTGGTCCAAATAGCCTAATTGTTCATAAGGTTGTGGGTTTGAATCTGAATTTTTGCAGTTTTTACTTTATTTTTTCATAATTTTTGCCTCTGTTAAGCACTAAACACCTAGGCCCTTATTTGAGGAAACATATTCACATACATTATTATGTTGGTCTGTATGGAGTATGGGGTAAAACTACAATATTAAACCAGTAGTAGGCACAACAAACATCATAATCTAGCTACATGTTTTAAATGCTCACAATTCTTCCATGTTTTCTAATCATTTTAATTATAATGTTACACTAGGCATTGACCAAAGGTATCAAGCAATTGTTAGGCTGTAGTGATTGAGTATACCTCTTGATATAGGAGTCAGTAGGGATAGTCTTGCCCCACCCCTGAGACCAGAGTACAGAGTACAGTTATTATAATAAATAAGTCTAAGAAAATAGCACTATTATATCTATAAATATATCTATATATATATATATAATTAATTTTTAGACATTATATTAAATAACTATTGTCTACAACTTGATTCAAACTTCTCTTATACGTATCCCAGCCTTATGCACGCAATAAGTGTTGCATAATATTCAGCTCCAACTCCTATCTTCCCCTTTGATACTCTTTTTGTGTGTCCAGGACTAAGATTAGCTCTTCTCTGCATGATAGTCAGTCATAGCCTTGTAATTTTTGCCCCCAGTTAGCAGGGTAGTAGCACTTCCCAGGGGGGGCATATCATAGTTGTTCCTATATAAACAATGCACAACCTGATGCATGTAATTCTTTATCAAGAGGTGCCTTAATTGGGGCAAGTGGTACATTTAACTATTAGTTTTTTAAACAGTTGCAGCCTGGCTGCTCCAGCTCTTATCATTTGTCACTGGTATTACCGTATAAATATAGGTTAGACAATGCATTTGAGGTTTCTACGTGATTTAGATTACCGAGGAAACAAATTTAAT
>NW_003548119.1:5895-10721 GCF_000090795.2 Amphimedon queenslandica | reverse complement strand
CTAATAGTGTGAATGACAGAATGACCCGATATGAGAAAACCAGGCTATTTGCTCCAAAATTGAAAATTGAGATTTATGGTTTTCTTAATTAAGCAAAGTTTTTCCTATCTTTTGGTCCTTCTTCCATGTCATTTGACACATCTAGTGCTGAGTTATGCTTATTTATGCAACAAGAAGTCTAAACGAATGAAATTGAGTTACAGCCATTTTTATCATTATACATATATCTTGCATTATTTACATGGTACACAACAAAAAGAAAGGTCTGTAAATGACCTCTTTCAAGTTATTTTAGGGCAAACTTGGTATCAAATGAAAGGAAATTCTTTATACAATATATTTTTGGTATAATCTCAGTTTTGATAAGGTACCGCTGTCACAACTTTAAGAAGCCATATCTCTAATTGATAATTCCCGCAGATAGCCTGGTTTTCTCATATTGGGTCACAATTGTGTCTGTTTTTTGAAGTTTCCACTGAGTACTGCCACATAAAAGTTGCTCCAGTTGACAGTCCTCAGTCACATTGATGATATTAGGAAGAGAGGAAGAAACCAATGAAAATGAAAGAAGAAAAATGAAGAGACAAAAAAGGACATTGCTCTGCTTGCTAGAACAATTTCAAACCAACTCAATTGTCAAGTATTAGTAGCGTATGACTGAGAATGAAAGGAAAACCACATTTACTAGATTTACAAATAGCTAAGAAAAAACAAATACATGCACACGTAGCTAAGGAATTATTTTCCCCAAATATTTCTATAGGGATATCAGTTGTATACTAGTACATACTAGGACATTATAGTGATAGTTACTAGTTAGATCCAATACTAACAGATTAATTTTCATAACAAGTACATGTATATTAAGTCAAAATACAAAATTGATTTTTGTAAAATTACTGTGATCAGAATCAATACTGTGCATCCTACATTTTAAAAGTTAAAAATTTGAACATTAAGTGAGAAGTGACATTCCTCAGATTGACAATTGGAATTAGATTAATGCAACACTCAGTGACAATTTATTAGAGTTTACTATAGGACTACTGTATGTATTGAAGTCTTTAACTTTTATAAGAAATTTTAAAACTGAAAGTACATGTACATATACATTATGTGTACATGGGATGGGCTACCGTATAGGCCAGCTTATTTCAAAGGGCACAACTTTCACTGTTTTCATGATTTTATGTCCACAAAAGTTATTTCCATGAAATTTAATCTAAGCAAAGTATTATTTAAAAAATGACTCCAAAACCACCCTAAATTTTATTACATTTTTAATACATATTGATGCCCTTATTCTATGTAAAAAGTTTGAAGTGATTCCACAAGTACATGTAAGTACATTGTACATAAAATACTGCTCTTTTCTCTCCATAATTACTGTACCTCTTTTGTTGCCCATTGGAACCCAGCTACAACATTGTCCTTAATCTCATTCAGGTACTGCACTCCTTTGGTAACATCAATGAGCATAATAGGACCAGTGGTTTCCGAACCAAAGCACCAAACCTTCCTAGACTTTATGGCACATCCCATTTATACTTTTTATACCAGTACTGAGCCCTGACTTTAGGATCTTTTTATTATTAACATCACCCTAACATTAAGAAAAGAAAAAAATAAGTAAAAATAAACAAGAAATTTACAAAGGCCCCTTAATATAAAAGAGTCAGTTTACAATGAAATTAATGTGTGTTAACAGGTAAATTAATGCAATACTACATGTACATATATGTAATAATAATAATAAGAACTATTAATAATAATGATGTACCTTATTATTACTTCAGCCAGTTTATTAGGAAATGGACAATATTTTATTAACAACCTGTTATGCTTGTTTGGTGACTTTGATAAACATATTATTGAACTTTTGGCTGAAACTGTCTCACAGTATAACACAACTGGAACAAATTTCTACAAAAATAAAAAATAAATTAAATTATCATTTTTATGCATAGACAATACAATATACATTGTATTATGGGGTTTATTAGTTCACTTACATTGTTAATCTGCTATACAATATAATGAGGTCATATGTAGATATAAAGTAATCAGACTACTTATTGTGAATTTAACTTAATTGATTTTTCTCGTTTAGTCATATTATAGTTTCCAATGTTACACTAAACATACAAAACAAGGGAATACATCACAGCTAAAGTATACACATTACTTACTGGCTGGTCAGTATGTACTGCTGATTTCAAGTTATCCAGTGACACATACCCTTAACCAGTAGTCACCATAGTCCCACAGGCCAGACCCTATAGCTACCAGTTGTCCATCCAGTCTACGCCTGATCCACTCCAGTATCTCACCAGTGGTCTTTACGCTGCTACCAGCAGAGAGCTCTTCATTCTCATCAATAGTGATCACTGTGTCACTCACTTTCATCCTCAGTGCCATGCGATGAATCTGAATATAATAGTAGATACAACAGTAGGTTCTGATGAACTGCTGAGACAATGTACATGTATAGTACTATTGTATGAATATGACATGTGAAAAAAGACTATTATTACCAAGCGCTAGCGGCTTGGTATGTAGGGTTGAGTTGGACTGTCACAGAAAAATCTGTCCCACCCAAATTTTGTCCCGTGAGACAAAATATTTTATCCTAGGACAAAATCTTTCAGAAATATTTTGTCCTAGGACAAAATTTTTCAGAAATATTTTGTCCTGGGCAAGCTTTTATTGTCCTACCATAGGACTAATTTTTTTGTCCTAGGACAAAATAATATATGTTTATGAAATATTTTTGTCCTAGGACAAATTGTATCTGAAATATTTTATCCTAGGATCATACTATTATGCATATTTTGATAAGGAAAATTTACTTAGCACTCAGTATTAATAATAATAATAATAATAATACATTTCATTATCGCACAATAATTGTCTTCATGCAACTTTTACAACAATTACATGACCAAACGTAGTCCTTATCAGTCCAAACATCTTCTGGTATTTGTTCACACTCTACGTGATACCACTCCTTACATTAAGAACATTTTACCATTCTTCCTTCATTACTATAGATTGTCTGCACAGGCAGTATATAGGTAACCTGTATTCTTTGGATAGTCCAGGGCATCTAGCTCTTAAATATAGCTGCAAGAAGTTGGGTCTTAACCAGCACAAATTGACATTGCTAAAGCAAGGGCACATAAACCACAATCTTATTGTCCATTTTGCCTTAATTTGCATACTAGGAACAGTCACTTTAATTCCCTGTACTCGGTGCATTGCGGTACTGGGCAAGCTATCATATATCAGTTTGTTATAATTGATGCTTTGATTTAATTATTCAAATCATGAATACAGATGCATATATATACTGAGTTTGTCTACAAAAGCACAGATATCATACTACATACATACATACACACACATAACTAACTAAACTACTTAAAATACACAAAACACCTACACTATCATGATATAGTTGACCATTCAGTCATCTTGGTCTGGTACTACGGCGGTTCCCCATTTTGCACTGAAAACAAACTTTTCAGCTCTTTTCCATATCTGCCTCTTTCTGTTGGCACTACAACCTTCTGGACACTTTCTATCAGCTCAATAGACCGTCTGCAATAGGCGTGATAATTAGGGGGTTCGGTTTTCTGTCAGCCATTTTGGAGTACAAGAATAAAAATGGCCCATTTATGTACCTATCCTTTTCATGCTTTATAAAATCAAAGAAAATTGGATTTTAGGACTTAAGAGCAAATTAATAGAAAGATAAGGCTATGAAGAATAAATGCTGGAACTTATAGTGCTGTTTTTCAATTTTTAGGTGGCGAAATCCTTGAGTGAACTCGGGCCGTTTTTGTCATGTTTTTAGGACTCCTGTACGAAAATTGAGAGTAATGAGCTTCAAAATAATAAAAATAACTTACTGGAAGTTCATATACTACATTATAATACAGGACAGACTTATTGAAGAGCTCCTACAATGGCAAAAATATGACCAAAATTACACACCTGCACACACTGTTTTTCCTCTTCCATGTTTAGTAGAGTTCAAAAAAGAACTATTAAAATCCAGGACTATGCCTTATCTTTGTAGTAAACAAGTTTAAAAGGTTTTAAACCAAGTAATTCTCTTGAAATTTGGCTCGAAATACAGCACAATTTGTGGATCAATGAATGAGCCATTTTTATTCTTGTACTCCAAGATGGCTGACTGAAGCCGAACCTCCTAATTACCACGCCTATTGCAGAAGGTCTATTGCTGAAGCACTTGAAATTCCTCAATATAAATCTATTTTTGTACGATTGATGATGGCTGCATGAAATTAAAATATTCCATTCCTGATCTATGCAACATAAGTACATGTACATGCATCAGAGAATGTCATAAAGATAAAGAATTCTCACCTTTTTATTTTTGGCAAAATTTGGCCTGTGACCCTGTACTATAAGGGACTTTAGCCTGATTTTTGAGCAACTTTACAAATTCATAAAAAATCCAATTTTGATCAGAATCAGTTCAAACTTTCTAGGCAACATAAGTACATGTTTATGCATTAGTAATTGTCATAAAAATAAAAAATTCTCACCTTTTCATTTTTGGCCCGTGACCCTGTACTATAGTGCAGGGACTTTAGCCCGATTTTTGAGCAACTTTACAAATTCATTAAAAAATCCAATTTTGATTGGAATCAGTTCAAACTTTCTACGCAACATAAGTACATGTATATGCATCAGAGAATGTCATAAGAATAAAGAATTCTCACCTTTTCATTTTTGGCAAAATTTGGCCCGTGACCCTGTACTAAACATAAAAAATTTAAAAAAACAAGATGAAGTAG
>NW_003548119.1:0-2004 GCF_000090795.2 Amphimedon queenslandica | reverse complement strand
CTTAATTGAAGGCATGCACCAGATTTACCATAATGCTCATTCAGTCATTTAATTGCCACACTAGCATTGATAGCAATACTCATCAGCGCTGCTATAGGCCATTTCATACCTGCAGTGTAGGGTTGACATGTTGGTGTTTCAATGGTGATGCAACCCTACAGGGGCTTGTTTGAATTCACTTTATACTTTCAAACCAGCAACCCTAGGGGCTTGTTTGAATTCATTTTATAGGTTCAAACCCAACAGAGGCTCAACCCTACACTAAATAATTTTTTAAATTTTTTTGCTCTAGTCAAATACTAATTACTACATTCGGTGTACAAATTTTCATTAGGTATACAGGTTGTAGTAAAATACTGCAGGTTAATGAAGTAGGAAAATGATAGGTTTTAGTCCTATCAACTGGTCAACAAGCACTGTTCATGTACTTTCTAAACAAGTACATGTACAATTCATTAATTCACATTTCTTACTATGCATTACAGCTACTGTTTTAAAGACAACTAAAGAGAATATCACATTTTGAAAGAGGTAAGTATAAATAAATGAAGTAGCTCTTCTTTATATTTTCTACTAGAAATCTGTCATTAGTGGAACAATGACATGCAGCATAAAGGATATCAAGTTTTGTGTCAACTTCATCATAGTCTAGTGAATAGATTCAGATTTCTCACCAGGTTGAGAAAGACAATATGAGAAGATATGAGGCATAAAGTCAAGGTATTCCTTATATTAATAATTCAAATAATTTGAGCTCAAAATCAGTTCAAACTTTTAAATAGCACAGAAACAACAATATGTATGAATAAATGTAATAAAAATTTAGGGTGATTTTGGAACCATTTTACGGAAAAAACCATAGTACAATTTTATTACATGATCCTCTCGTCCCACAGAGAGTCATTGGCTCAGATCATTGAGGCTGGTAAGAGTTATAGATGATCCTACACATCTTGCTGATGTTGGAGCTGCACTGACCAGTGGAGAATCACATCAAATTCAAGCAGTTTTGAATGTCCAGACATAATCACTTCAAGTCCACTGTGGCAGGAGAGCTGGAATAAAATTGTTGACTTATTCAATATTGATTCAAAAATTATTATATTAAAAAGTTAAAACATCAAATCTATACACATCTTTATTATTATGAACTATGTTAAAATAATATTAACAATAACAATAATAATAACAAATTAAGTGTAAGTACAAAATAAAGGTACACGTGTCCTTGCTATAATGAAACAATTTATTAATTAAGGAAGAAAGGGAAGACTGACAAAAGAAAGCAAAGAGGTGCTCCAGTGATACGTGTTAATGGAGAATATATTAAAGAAGAAGGATTGGTGATATTGGTAACCATTGGGGTGTACCTGTGGGTATATGGTGTAATGGTGATAACTGGTAAGGTGGTTACGGTTATGATGGCAATATGATGGTACAATGGTAATGGATATATTGCATGTCTTTGGTGTACATGGTAATGATAAGATGATAATGGTGGTTAAATGTCAAACTTAGTATAAAGGTGTTAAGATTAATGGTGATACAAGTTAAGATATTACACAAGTATTGTATAGGTAATAGCCATTGGTGTATGGTGTAATAGTACAATAGTGATACAATGGTATGTAAGGTGGTGGGATGGTGATAAGGTGGTGATAGGTGTAATGGTAAGATGGTGTTTAAGATACGATATTATATAGGATTGGTGATATTGGTAACCATTGTGGGTATACGGTGTAATGGTGATGATGGTGCTAAAGTGATGTAAGGTAGTTAGATGGTGGTAAGGTGGTAGGATAGGTATGATGGTGTAATGGTGATAGGTTACATATGGTGCTGTAGTAAGATGGTGTATTGGTAATATGGTGATTGGTTACATACAATGGACTGATAAGGTGGTAATATGGTGATAAGGTTGTGTTTAAGATACAATATCTTGTCCTGGTGGGTCAACCTGTTGTCCTTCAACTTTCTCATGATATCCTCTCACTATGCCTTCTT
>NW_003548118.1:8568-10731 GCF_000090795.2 Amphimedon queenslandica | reverse complement strand
TGGCGGTTTTTAATTTGGCAATTTTTGTGTACACGTGCATTACTGAGCATGCGCATTAATGATTGGCAATTCCGCTTGCAAACCGCCAATCGCCAAAATAAAACTCCGCCAATTTTTCCCGCTATACGGTATTCTAAAAGTGCACAAAGGTGTTCAGATAATGGAGGACATACTGTATTATTATTAATTATTATTAAATTATTACTAATAAATACTAATAAAATTAATTCTTTCCTTCTTTTTTATTATAGGTTAATATACCAGACAATGTCACTGAGAGATATTCTCATTCTCTCTCAGTTTGGAGTGTGACTCCAACCACTAACTGGATAATTGTGTTTGGAGGAAAGAGGAACTTTTCAACAATCATAAGTGATCCAGCAGTTATTGAACTCAGTGAGTACATGTACATGTAGATTTGCTTATTAACTAACTCAAATAATTGATTATAATAATATTGTGTTACTGTATAGGATATACTATACTATATCCCAACTGAGTTTGACCCAAGAAAAACTGGAATAACTTTTTATAGGAATGTGGGATAAGGATGAGACTTTCACAGGTTCTTAGTCGCCCAATGCCATCACAGAATCTCAGGTCTTGGGTCTCTCAGCCCTTGGGAACCCTGAGAACCGGGTTCTCCCTATAAACCCAATGGCATACCAAAGTGACGTTTTATGACAATTTTCCTACGTCATAGTTTACATAAGAGCATGTGGTCGAGCGCCCAAACTGATAACTCTTCTTTTAAAAAGCTAACAGAGCAAGATCTTTTGATAATGATGGCCTTAATGAAGACTACTTGACTCAAGCAGCTATTGTGCTGCTTATCAGAACAAACAAAACCCATTTAAGAGTGCAATACAGGCCAACCACACAGCTGTAAAATATCAGCCATGCTTCTGTGAATATCATTATAAGACGTCATGCGTGACGTTGACTACATTTTTCAAATTCCAAGCGGCTGGTGTCAAACTCAGTTGGGATATAGTATAGTAATAATGATTGGTCTACTAGTATAATACCTCTGGACCAGTATCAAGAGAAACTACAAGAAAGGAGAAGAGAATGGGAAGCATCTCAACCTGTTCAACCTGAGGATAGAAGAGAATCTCACTGAACGTTGTCTGCTACAGACAAACAGCATCCAGCAATATCTGTAGAATAATTATTATTTTTAAAATTTTTTATCGAGTATTAAAATTTTATTTCTGACAATGTTAATTAATTATCTGACGTCATAGAAGGGTGGTACCTCCAATTAAAATGGCAGCCAAAGCACCAGGTCAGTATTTTGTTTATACTTGATTATGACTCGTGTGTTGTTACTATTAGTGTATCATTCAGTTACTGTTACCTCTTGTTATCTATAGACTATCAACCAGCGGAGAGGTGGGGTCACTCCACTGTACGGGTAGGAGACTACCTGTACATGTGGGGTGGGGACCAGCCTGGTCTCCCTAGAGTACATAATAATGAAGAGAAGAAATCAATGTGTTCTGTGATGGAGGTGTATCACCTAAGGACTGGTAGGTGGGAGCAGAAACCCACCACTGGTAACCCTCCACTGGGTGTTAGGGGCTATGCAGCTGCTGCCATTGGAAGGGAAATATTTTATTTTGGAGGCCATTGTGGTCATGAAAGATGCTATCATAATAGTTTATACAGGTAAATGCAATAGTTACTGATGAATATTATATTTTATACAGTTTTAATGTTGATACCTTCAACTGGAAGGAACTCTCTCCTACTACATCTCATCATGGTCCTATGATGAAGGATGACTGTGACATGATAGCAATAAAAGTGAACGGTGACGACTATCTTGTAGTAATTGGAGGACGTGGACCATCTTCTAATAATACACCCAAACAACCTGGTGCCCAGTACAGTAGTAAAGGATTTGTTTCTAGTTATCAACTATGCAATGAGATCCATTTCTGTAAACTCTCAACAGGTCAGAGCACATACAGTTTATATTAATATAATGAAGTATTGTTATTTGGTGGTTCTCCACTCAGACTGGTTGCATTGAGAATTGCTTGCTTGTTTGTTCATGGTTGTCACTCCTAATTATTTGATAATATGATCAAAGAAATATCAACTAGTTTGCTCTACCCAATGCATTCCATTCACACTAATTATTATTATTGATATTTT
>NW_003548118.1:3300-6536 GCF_000090795.2 Amphimedon queenslandica | reverse complement strand
TGGAGGAGGCTCACCATACAAAGATACAGCAGTTATTGAACTCAGTGAGTACATGTAAATACAAATGTATTGAATATACACAATTTGTACATATTGAATATAATAATTATAAATTAACAATATAAATAGCTTTTATAGTATTATTGCTATAATACATGTTAGGACACAAAGTCTGTAGTACATTAATTTCTAGTCTGTATTACATTAATTTCTCTATCATTCTGTCGTCATAAATTTTTCAAATTCATGACCAGTGTGTCTATTTGTCTATTAGTGCGTGGGCGGTTGCTCTTTGTGTCCTAATTTCATGTACTTGTCATTAGTTGAACTATTGTGTTACTGTATAGGATATACTAGTAATAATGATTGGTCTACTAGTATAATACCTCTGGACCAGTATCAAGAGAAACTACAAGAAAGGAGAAGAGAATGGGAAGCATCTCAACCTGTTCAACCTGAGGATAGAAGAGAAATAGACCGTCTGACACGTGTACTACAAGAAAGGGAAATGGAACTAGAGGAGGAGAGAAGAGAAAAGGAACAAGTTAGAAACAGACTACAGCAACAACTTCAAGGAAGAGAACGACAACTTCAACAAGCACAGCAACAAGGACAAGAAAGAGAGAGGCATGCCAGAGAAAGAGAGCAGGATCTTCAACGGCAGCTTCAGGAAAAGGAGAGACAACTTCAACAGGCACAGCAGCAGCTTCAATCAAGAGAGAGAGAATCTCAAGAAAGTCAGCAACAGCTTCAAAGGCAAGTAGAAGGTGGCCAGCAAAAAGAACAGGATCTTCAACGACAGCTTCAAGAAAGAGAGCAACAGCTTGAGGAAAGAGAGAGAGAGTTCCAAGAAAGAGAGAGACAACTTGAAGAGCAGATACAAGTGGCAGAGTCTTCCTGGGTAGTGAATAGAAGAGAGATTACAATGACAGAGGTAGTCCTTGGTAAAGGAGGATGGGGAGAGGTGAAAGTGGCCGGGTTTCGTGGTCTGAAGGTTGCTGCAAAGTGTCTCTACGAAGTCATAATCTCTCCTTATAACATTGGGACATTCTCTCGTGAAATGAATATTGCTTCTAAAATACGTCATCCTAACCTCCTTCAGTTCATAGAAGCGACTACAGAGGGTAATCCAATCATCCTGACAGAGCTAATGCTGACGAGCCTAAGAAAGGAATTAGAGAGTGGAGGAGTGGCCTATCCTGCAATACTGAGCATCAGTTTAGATGTAGCCTGTGCTCTCAATTACCTTCATCTCTTCAAGCCTCATCCTATACTACATAGAGATGTCAGCAGTGCTAATGTACTCCTTCAATATGTAGGCAACAGTTGGAGGGCTAAAGTATCAGATTACGGTACAGTTAGTCTCCAACCTCTTACTAAAACAAGCAATCCTGGTAATCCTGTCTATTCAGCTCCAGAGTCTCCCTACCCAAATCAACATTCTCCTGCAATGGATGTCTTCAGTTATGGTGTCCTCCTTATAGAGATGGTTGTTTGTGAGTTTCCAGACGTAGGAAAGAGAGTGGCTCAGATTAAAGCTATCAAGAGGCTGGCATTGAAGAATCTCATTGAACGTTGTCTGATGCAGAACTACAAAGATCGTCCAACAATGTCTGACATTATAAAAGAATTGAATGAAAGCATTTAGTGATGTAGTGAATTTAGTGATGTAGTGTGAATTACCATTTTTATTTAGATTATTTTTAGTTTTAGATTTTGTTTTTTTTTGCTTAATTTAAAATTGTGTTCTTTGACTTTTGCTTTAAATTTTTGAAGATTTAATATTAATTTTTAAACTGTTTCAAGTGTCCCGAAATGTACGAGAACTACCAGCCCGTTTTTAACGACCTGGGGGCGAAGCCCCCGGGTCGTTCCTATAATCATAGATATACTAACACATGGATTGGAAAAGGGTGAAAAATTAGATGAGGAGGCGTGTTATGCTTACGTAATTGAGTGGGTGTAGTCATAACATATGGATCAAAATGGCTGCCTTATAGATGTAAAATTACAAACCCTGTTTATTGAATATTTCTTGACTCTATAGTATCACTGACACTTGATAACAATTCTATAATGTAAACACTAATAGTTGGAACTATTAGTTGTATATCTAATAATATATCATAATATCTAATTAATATCTAATTGTATATCACTAATTGTTTGTATATCTATGCTATAATTGATTTCACCGTCGCGCTATCTATATATATATATATATTTGTATGTCCACACTTACATTTCTTCTATACATGTTGTATTGGAGAAATAACAAGCCTTAGCAACCACCCGCCCACGCTTTTTTAACGTAAGTGGGTGTGGTCACGGAAAACAAAATGGCGGCTTACACACGGGACAAAGTTATGAGCTTTCTAACAGCCAGAGAACATAGAGATACTGTCTAACAACTTTTCTAGAAGCATTTGCAGGTAGAGAGAACCTCTATAAGTCTTAATAAGTGCCTAGCTATGCATGCAAGGTGGTGAAATCAATTATAGGAATTATTTTTACACTGTTACGCTTGTTAGTTTGTGCGCATGCCCAGAAGGAGCACGTGAATTAAAATGGCTGACGTTAAAGAGGTAAGACTATGATTATCCTTTAAAACAGGGGCGGATCTAGGATTGGATTTTTGGGTGGGCCTTGATGATTTGGGTGTGATAATTAGTGGGTGTGGCCAACAAGGCCTGCAATCAAAGTCAAAATTTTGAAGATTAAAGCTGTTAAAATGAGCTCCTTTGTGGTTTAATAATTGTTTGCATAGTCATGCTTCACAGTTTACATAGTCATCCACATAAAAAAGTTGATTTTAAATTACTGCACAAAATTTTTGGGTGGGCCTGGCCCACCCTGGCCCACCCCTAGATCCGCCCCTGCTTTAAAACACTCCTTTTATCATGCCCTATAGAATGGGGAAAGTGAATCAAGAAAGAGAAGAAGAAGATTTGATTCAGGAGTGGATGAAAGTGAGATAGTTTTCTAGAAAATTTGATGGTTGAAACTTGAAAATAAAATTAATAATAATTTTGTCTGTGTCATTTTTCTCTCTCTCCCAAGCATACAATTACCTGATATTATTATATTACACTACATATGTATCTCTTTTTCTTTCTTTTTTGTTTGATATCGCCATTTTGTCACTATAAGGCTAACAGAGCGATTACCAAAGGAGGAAGAGAATCACACATTGACAGTGATGGGTACTTTTCTCTCATTAATTAAATCATTCGTAA
>NW_003548118.1:0-1730 GCF_000090795.2 Amphimedon queenslandica | reverse complement strand
TGGCACCAACACACTGGAAGAATTCATGAGCTTTCTAGCAGCAATATAAGGCAGATACACCGTCCAAAGACTTCTCCAGCAGCTATAAAAGGTTTTTAATTCAATTAATAACCTATGAAGCTCGTCTTTATTGATGCAATTGCTATTAAAACTGTGAAAGTCAATCAAGCTTTTTCTTAGTCATCTTAATATTGGATAATATTATATCTAAAGCTAAGTAAAGCATCTTTACAGACATTTATAGGCAAGAAATGTGTATGTGAAACTAGAAGACTAAAAGTTTATTAATTTTATCAGCAGCATTAAACTTTTATCATGTAAATCATGTTTGCTATGCCTAAATCATGATGCATGCTTTGAAATCATCGGGAGTAGATTATAGATGGATAGATCCAGTGCCATATAATTGCTTTGCTAGCTTAGGCTCGCCCCTTAATGTTCTACATTGCTTCTAGTTATTTTTATTTTTTATTTTTGACAATAATAATTATTAATTCATAATTACCGGTAATTATCTGACGTTATAGAAAGGCGTTACCTTCAAAGTCCAAACAAAATGGCAGCCAAAGCACTAGGTCAGTATTTTGTTTATACTTGATTATGACTCGTGTGTTGTTACTATTAGTGTATCATTCAGTTACTGTTACCTCTTGTTATCTATAGACTATCAACCAGTGAAGAGGTGGAAACACTCCACTGTACGGGTAGGAGACTACCTGTACATGTGGGGTGGGAAGCAGCCTGGTCTCCCTGAAGTACATAATAATGAAAAGAAGAAATCAATGTGTTCTGTGATGGAGGTGTGTCACCTAAGGACTGGTAGGTGGGAGCAGAAACCCACCACTGGTAACCCTCCACTGGGTGTTAGGGGCTATGCAGCTGCTGCCATTGGAAGGGAAATATTTTATTTTGGAGGGGATTGTAATCATGGTGACTGTTATCATAATAGTTTATACAGGTAAACATGATAGTTACTGATAAATATTATTTACTATTTTATACAGTTTTAATGTTGATACCTTCAACTGGAAGGAACTCTCTCCTACTACATCTCATCATAGTCCTATGATGAAGGATGACTGTGACATGATAGCAATAAAAGTGAACGGTGAGGACTATCTTGTAGTAATTGGAGGATATGGACCATCTTCTAATAATACACCACAACAACCTGGTGCCCAGTACAGTGAGACTAAAGTATTATATTCTAGTTATCAACGATGCAATGAGATCCATTTCTATAAACTCTCAACAGGTCAGAGCACATACAGTTTATATTAATATAATGAAGTATTGTTATTTGGTGGTTCTCCACTCAGACTGGTTGCATTGAGAATTGCTTGCTTGTTTGTTCATGGTTGTCACTCCTAATTATTTGATAATATGATCATAGAAATATCAACTAGTTTGCTCCACCCAATACATTCCATTCATACTAATTATTATTATTGATATTTTTAGGACAATGGATATCACCGACTGTCATTGGAGACAGACCACCTCCTATTGATAAATTCACTTTAACATCAATTAATAATTCCAGTGCTATATTATTTGGACGTAGTGACACTGCTAATGGAGAGAGTAACAATGTATATATTCTTAATTTTACTGATACATCAGTGGTGAGTGTATTATTAGTATAATTACATTAATTATTAATTAATAATGTATTGTATGTGTGTATTAATATTCGTAACACTGAGCGTGTGAGTGTGGTTTATGATAAT
>NW_003548117.1:8987-10732 GCF_000090795.2 Amphimedon queenslandica | reverse complement strand
TGGCGTAAAGTGTAGATTGTGTTGAGTCAGGTTCCTTAACCAGTAAAACAGTGCTGTATACACAATTATTGACACCAGCAATTACTAATACTATTACTATTACTATTAGAAATATATTTAAAATTTTATATTACAGTTGCTATTACTATTACCTTAAATTTTACAATTGTCATACTACTACTATTACTTAGCAATATGCACTATTACTATTACCACACGTCTGATTATATTAACATGTACAATACTACAATTTTAAAAATGTAATTGCTTGTAGCTACAGTGTCATTTCTACCTAAAGGTTATGGTATGTACTACCGTGTTTGGAATAGGCATTGATGTACGTAATATTGACATTATAATTATGATTGGTTTTCCATTTCTGTAGATGTACTTGTACAAGAATTTGAAAGAGGAGGAAGGGATCTTAGCTGAAGGTAAATATATGTACATCTAGCCTGCCTAACATTGACGGTTCTAACCACAAATGAAGAATGAAGTTGAGATAAAGAAAGCTTGTAGCTGCATAGATGGTGGCAGGATCGGGCACAGACAGGCAATGCCCAAACAATAATATGACTGGAAAAAAATCAGTTAATGACATCATTCTCTGTCACAAAAAGTTACCATGACTAGCAAAAGAAACTCACATTTTCTGCTTTTCTCTCTCTATAAGCCTTTCATTTGCATGCCAATTTTCTTGCCTGACTCCTCTTGCAATTGCGCCAAGCAAGATGGTCGAGTCTGAATGAGTATGGAGAATTTTATGGCCCAAAGCAAGCCTAATTATCTATCCATTGGGCTGTTAAATGTAGCAAAATAGAGAAAGCAACTGATATCATCTTCTGAGAGTGGTATACAGGATTCTAGAGAATTAAACGTGCAGAATCAGTGATAAGCCAGATGTAGCCTCGTCAATATATATCACATACAACAACAAATGAGGATTCCATAGAAAATGTCATTAAATAAATATATTTTCCTCAGCATGTAGGGAGAACTTAGTGCTTTCTGTCATTAAATGCCTCCTATACAAATGTGGAATTTGTCACTATATCTGTCATTGTTATAATTGCCTTCATTACTATAGGGACAATTTAGTGCCAGGCACTTTTTTGTGCCTATAATATAATGTGACCCATACTGATGCATTATAGAAGTATAAACAAAATATAGTGCATTATTCAAGAAATGACACCAATAATATATTAGGGAGATTAAGATGCCATCATTAAATGTTCCCTATAATACTATAGGGAATATTTAATTTGTGGCATGTAAAGTATCCCTTATACTACTATAGAGAACATTTCATGCAAATCCTAGTACTATTTAGCATATCAGAGATTATATGGACATTAACATAGTGACAATGTACTGCAATAATTATAAATAGGCCCTTTGTGAGTTTCAGTTGTAAAATATCTCAGTCACATGCATTGATTTTTTATTAAAACTGTTGTCTATGCTTTACTAAAAGATGAAATTTTCGTGTGTATTGGCAGACGAAATTTACGTGTATTGTGCAGAAAAAATGATGGTGTACATAACCGGCTATTTTATAAACTTGAAAATTTTATGTCAATGCGTTATATACTAATTTTGAGCTTTTATGCTGACTATAGACAATGCTTTAAAGATGCAATGCATGTGGTTTTTTTAACAAAACTGCTTAATACATCATAATTAATTAGTTTTTTCCAATATTCCAAGTGATAGCTAGAATAATAACAACTGCATATGGAACT
>NW_003548117.1:6961-8521 GCF_000090795.2 Amphimedon queenslandica | reverse complement strand
TATAATAATACAAACTTGGTACATGAAGTACAAGTGCAGTAAATGCTGAGTGTATGGTACTCTATTGGATGAGTCTGCTGAGTCTCAAGGCAAAATAATGATTAGAAAGGTAGTGTACACACTATGAAAATAATGAAGTAATATATTTATTTGTTGTAGAAAATTTTGAAGAGTGTGACAACTGTTGCGAGCAGGCATCAGTATATTGATAAAGGTATGCAATCTATTTGTGTATTCAGTGTTCAAGTTTGAGGAACAAAAATAAGAGGAGAGGTCACAATGCACACAGCATAAAAGTTATCCAATTGAATGATGTGACTGGTAATTTCCTACAGACATGTACTTTTGATAAGTGTATCTCTCTTACTCACATGTAGATAATGAGTAGTGATGAAACGAATAGTAGTTTTCACTATTCGAATAATTGGTATGCTAAACGAACAGATATTTGAATATTTGAACTATTATTGCTCAATGATTATAAACTACCTTTTTGGTGCTAATCTTATCAAAATAATCCCAAACAGGGCTTCTTAGAGATTGAGAACCACTTCCATGGCTATAGCATCAGTATTTAGCAAGTTGGTAACCAAGAAATTCACTAAGAAAGCCAAAGAAAGCCTCAAAGAAAGCAGCTGTGCAGGTAGCACGTGGTGGGAGTGGCCACTACTTATTGCAATCACCATTAATAATTTTATTGGAATAGCAATAAAACTATTTTAATATTGCTATAAAAATTATAAACGAACGAATATTCAAATACCTCGCTATTCGTTTCAGCACTAATAATGAGATCAATCCATGTGTTGTTTCAAATCAAGAAAGAACCAAAATTTGTGGATTTGCGAAACATTTTCAGTTATCTACGGTGTAGGTTTGGCAAAGAATGTTATATCAATGGCAACAAATTATGTAGATTCAGCAGTAGTTTAGCAAACTGGTAGTGGCAAGTCTTTGTTACGTCAGTCCTCCTATATATCAAGGAAAAGCTACTGTTGTTGTATCGCCAACAATGAGCCTAATGTCACATCAAGTGCACAGACTCAAAGAAAAAGGAATTGCTGCTACACTTTTGGTGTCCGCATAGAAGAAAGACATTATGGATCGTTTTCCTATGTAAAACACCAGAATTATAATTTGACAGTACATCAAAAAGACCGTGACATCAATTTCTTCAACAGGCTGCCAATCAACAACTTTGTCTTGTTGCTATTGACGGACACCTAATTTACAGCTGGAAATCATTTCGGTTAGTAACAATGATATCTTAGTATATATGTACGCAACACTGCATCATAGAGAGGAGTATGGATACCTTGTAAATATCACATCCTTTTTTCCTGCTGTTGCCCCCACAATTTTGACTGCCACTGCAACACTGGAGGTAAAGAGCAAATTTCTTAAGATATTCCACAATCCAATTCAAGAAATTGCAAGTGTGAACAAGGGAAATATATCGCTACATGTGAAGGAATTGAAAAAAGTTTCTAAGGAAGGTAAGAATACATGTGCTGTACATGGTAATGTCCAAGTGTGTCAGCATGCTACATTCTGTCAATG
>NW_003548117.1:0-4459 GCF_000090795.2 Amphimedon queenslandica | reverse complement strand
TGATGAACATAATTCCATTACTAAAATTGAAGAGTATATTGAAAAAAAGGTAGAAATACCTGCCATCTTGTTGAAGCCCATTGTATTATGCAGATACATCATTGCCGTTTGAGTTTCCACCGGGTCATGAGATTCTTCTTGAAAACTTTGTGTTGCAGTTTAAGGAGGCACATTCGTCTATTTGTATTAAGTACATGCATTCAAAAGTTGGGTCAAAAAATGAAAGCTCAGTGGCAAATTATAAGCCTTCTAAAAAACTGAAAGTCATTCCAATAGAAGACATTTCCACAGTCTCTAATGATGTTACAAGGAAAGTTTTCAGTGGCATGCAAGTTATAATAATGGCAAGTTTGCTGATTGCAAAGAAGGGGAAGATTATGAAATAGTTGTTAGCAGGTCAATGTCTGATTCGAGTACCTCAGAATGTACTGTTGCCATAAGATGTCACCACTGTCCAAGAAGTACAAAATCTTTAAGAAATCTACAGCGAAGAAAGACAGGTACAAATCTGTGGTCTATCGCCAAATGGTCCAAGAACTACAAAAATTGCAAACAGAGAATAAAGGAACAGGATACTCAAGATAGTTTACATTCTTTATTTCTCCCTTCATAACGAAGTGATATTGTTCAACCTACCTCTTCCTTTAGTGAAACACTATTCAATGGCAATGAATCTCCTGATCCAATATCATTATATTAACAAATCCCTGTTTCTCTTCTCACTGCTATTACGGCAGTAATAAAACACAACCAATCTTCTTCCCTTATTTCAACAATGGTAGCTGATCATCAGAAAGATGACCTTAGCAAATCATCTGGAACCTCATCATTGCCTGCTTTGTCAACACCTCCCACAATGGCTCCCTCTATCTTACCTGAGACTTCATTAACACCACTAACACCAACAACACCAGCAATGCCAACCACACAGCTACTGCTTCACCTTCACAAAGCCAGGTTTATACTGAGGCACGAAAGAAGAGAAAGTTATTATCAGCAGCATCATGTTGTTCCACAATGACTGATTACATTCCCGTTATTGATAAACTGTCTCTTCTTATGAAAGATAATGATAAGTTAGTCCAGATTTTGAACTCACTCCAAGAACCATCAACTCATTTAATCAAAGAAAACAATTTCACTCAAATTCTGTAAAGTCACAGAGCAAATGCACAAAACAACTTCTGAAAGGTCGCTCAGCAAAGAAGGAATACAGGAATAATAAAGAAGTTAGCCTCCCTCCTCATCATATATTGTGGCTCAATGGCTTATGAGTTAATGTACCTGAAGCTATATCATCCCGGAGATCTGTGCAATACGCATTCCCTTCTTCATACACAGCAATTAGAGGAGATTTCAGATTTGATGCTCTTGTTGATCATTTCAAAAGCCACAAGGCTCCTTTTATTGTTAGCATTTCTGAGGACACAACAAGAGTGATTAAAAGGTATAATATGACATTTCAACCAATCGATGTATTGGGTTTGTGCTACCAAATAACAAGGATGGGCTACCACAGGGAGACTCATTTATAGCTGATTCGTTTGCAAAAATCGAAATTTTTTTCAAGACAGCTGATGTTTCAAATTACGCATATTTGTATGCATTCCAACCATTGAAACGAGGACAACCTTCCTTTTGCTTATCAGTTATTGGAACAAACAACAAGTTAACAGGAGAAGACAAATTACTCGATGGAAATATATTTATTTTGCTGAGAGGAATAAGGGTCTTAAATTTTTAGCAGATAGGGACTCTCGTCTTATAAAAGCAATGAGGATAACAATGCACTTCACTGACGATCATGTATCACAATCTCTTAACAAAAATAGTTATTATCAATCCACCATTTATATTTGATAAATGGCTGTGTGCAAATTTGTTTACACTGACATGCCTTCAAGATATGTCCATACATGGGTAAAGTTAAAATCTTGACTCCTTAAGCCATCAATTACTTAACAATGGGATCGTTTTTGGCCTGCAGTTCTCACTTGACAATGGTGACACACTGGGCACAAAATACTACATTGATATTATGTCATCAGCAATTAATACCTTTTTAAAAAAAGATGACACCACTGCAAAGAATAGAAGAATTATGGTATGCCACTTTTTTTTCATTATTGGAGCCAATAGATATCTAATCATTCGAAATTTACACTCAGGGATAATTTCATTACTTCAAATTCATGTCTGTGTGGAAATAAATGCACATTCTCTATTGGCAGTTATTCTGACACTACGTCAGAGCGAGGAACAGCAATGTTTCTTGCTATGGAAATTAGGCTCACAAAGCTGTGAACAAACATTTTGTTTCTTGAGAAGCATGACTGAAACTTATCCAACTATAATCAACTTCAGTATGCTTCGTATACTGCATAGGCTTCACAAAGTGGCTTATCAAGCATGATCTGGAGTCACAGTTTAACCTTGGAATTTTATGCCCCAGAATGAAACCACATCATTCTAAGGAAGGTCATGGAACTAGCCTTGAGAATAACCGTGATAATAAACAAACGCTTAATAGAATTACCAATAAGATCATAAAAGAGGCTCTAGAAACAACAAAATTAAGGGATAAAAGATCAACAATTAATCTTGGGATGGCAGAAAAAATAGATGATTTACACGATCCACCAATAGCAAACAACTTTACTTCATAGTCATGCAGACGATTCTGATGATGACGAATCTTTGGAAAATGGTTTACCAGTTAATGATGTTTACATTACATCAATCAAAACAGTACAAGATGCTGTAAACGATGTAAATGTTCTTCACCAGAACAATGTTGTCAATTTATTACTTATGAAAAAAGCAATGCAAGAAAAGCTGCGTATTCCATTTGAAAGTGAGATGAAAATTCCTGTATACACATGTCAGGAGAATGACATAGGCAGAAATTACGATTTACAAGAAGCAGAGAAGTTAAAGCCATTTGTAGCAATAACTGTCAAAGGAGAAGAAGTATACATCAGAAAAACTACAGCAATTTGGCTTCTACAAGACAGTGAACACGTTCCTTTAGATAGAATTTTTCGTGTAAGATCAAAACAAAGCAACGAACTAGTATGAAAGGGATCAACAATTAACGAAAAAAGTAGTAACTTTCCTATACTGTCAAGTTATCTAGTTATTGGAGATGTTTATGCCTTTAATATAAGTAAAATAATGTTAGGAAGAGTGCTAAATTTGCAAAGGACAAAAAAGGAAAAATGATAGGCTACAATGGAAACTATGAACCTGTTAATGAGAATCATTTCGAAGTACTCTGTATTTGGTACCAAATAGAATTAGAAACCAGGTCATGTCAAAGAATATGCACAAAGGAATCAACTGAATACATAAAAATCAGCAAATATTTATGTATGGTTACATATGAATGCCTGCAGTACGTAAGCCACAAGAAAGATTTACCATTTCAGTTTAGGCAAACAGTTTTCTCGCTAAAAGACCATTTCTGTATCATTAGAGGATGTTTGGACTTCATTTTGAAAAAGAAAAAACAATGAAAGTTACGAAACACAGTCTTACAAATACTTTGAAGACATCTAAATGTTGGGTGAAAATTGGTAAATTGGCACTGAATGATAAAGAAAAACAATCATTACCACTTGCAAATGGTTCACTGATTTTCACATATATGCAGCACAGCTACTATTGAAATCTCAATTTTTATACATAAATGGTTTACAATCGACATGTCATTAAAACAAGGAACCTCTTTCTAATGTGAACGATATGATTCAAATTATTGCTATTGGAAGGAATTGTAATGAAGAGTTGGTACTAAACAATCATTTAATAAAAGAAGAGACAGAGACACACACAAACAAACGGAAAGAGACTCACCACATGCATAATTTTAACTGAGCATGCGCATTACAACAATGTACATGGTTCCACATGAATGACAATATACACAGTTTATTCTTCATTACAGAATCACTGGTCAGTGATAAGTACATGCACACTTCCTTCATACAAATCTACTGATCTCACAATTTATTATGACCATTCCTTATGACTTATCACAAGATGCAGAGAAAATAATTATCAGCCTAACATTGTCATTGCACCTCGATAAGATATCTGTCACAGTAACGCCTGTTGCTAAACAAAGTGGTTGCACAGATTGTGGGATTTACACCATTGCTATAGTTATAGCAATATGTTACAAAATTGATCCAGTAACTGCTGTTTTTGCACAAGATGAGCTCCGTCCTCACTTAGTACAAAGTTTTGAAAATAATAATCTACAACCTTTTCCTATTAAAAAGAATAAAAAAGTCCAGAGGTCAAGTATGCAGGCACTACTATTTCTAATTGTCCAAAATGTGGAAAGAGAGATCACTTTGATGGAGAATCTGTGATGATAGTGTGAAGAATGCCAGAACTGGTATTATCAAGAGTGTGTTAAAATTGACTTTAATATTCAAAATTACAAGAACAAGTC
>NW_003548116.1:8161-10736 GCF_000090795.2 Amphimedon queenslandica | reverse complement strand
GAAAGAAGAAGAAAAAGTCTGAAGAATTTTGTAGAAATTTGAATTTGGGCCTGTTTTCCAGATATGCTCCCGCTACATTACAGTTCACTTTAAAGGTACCAGGAGAATTGCTCAGTGAAGGAGAGCTCATCTAAGCCATTTATAAGGCTGTGCAACGTAAGATAAAAGAGTTATGAGTGTTTGAAGATTATAAAAACGGCCGCCATCTTGAAAAATCAACCTCAATCCTACATATAGGCTACCGCCTATATAATGTAACAGAAAATAAATTTTTAAAATTTAAGCTTTCTGATAATGAAATGGATAAATTAAAGATAGCACTAAATAAAGATAATAAGAGGCGTCTAAATAAAGATTATTATGAGCGTAATTATGGTCAAATATTGTATAGATTACGTTCTAATTATTTATTACCTGCACCAGGTAGTGAAGCAAAGGAATATTATTTTACTAAAATTAATAAAGCATTGTATTACAGCCCTGAAATAGTTGATGATTTATTGCCATCGAGTATAAAAGGTGTAGATTTTGAGAAGACATCATATGACAGTAAATGTAATGCTGCATCAAGTATATTGTTAGAATCAGTTTTGAAGAACAGATCCCACAAAGTAGGCGTATTGATACGTGCATCAGATAGCATTAGGAAATTGAAGTTAAATTGCTTTAGTGAGTTTGGCGAGCAATGTCACACAAAAAATAGAGAGCCTTATTTTTAAAGATCAGCATATTTATATCCTAATGATGATTTCGATAGCCAATTAGATAGTCCAATTGCAATCCCTATTGATACAAATGGCATCTGTTATGTAGCAGGGATTGATGTGTCATGCATTGATAGAGTAGAAGAATGTAATGACACTGTCTCTGACAATTTTGATAGTAATAATAGAATGTATACCAATAAGAGAAAGCCTGCCCTCAAATTGCAGAGTACAGACAGGTGCAAGCCTTTATTAGAGAGTGACATTAGTTCTATTATTGAAGTTCGACGATATTTTGATGAACCTATTAAAGAATTGATGAAGCATTTAGATGCATGTGATAATTGTCCTAATAATCATTATATGACAAGATCCCTGCATGTCAAAGAAATACATCAAGTGCATGAACATGATTTTTGTGATAATGCAAATGTAACGATAATTGTTAAAAAAGTTGAAAAAAATGTTGACAAATATTTTAAATACTTAGAAATTGTTTGTGAAAGGAAAGGCCATCCTATTATGTGTAGTAATAAAGATACTGAATGTAAAAGCATGCTGCGTATTTTACGCAATGCATCTGTTCATTATCCTTTGTTGACATGCCTTTTAAAACATTTTTATGTTGCTAGAAATGCCCATTTAACAATAAATATCATTGATTCTTCCCTTCCTGATGGCGATGTAGCACAATTGATAGATTTAAAAATTAATGACGCCGATGAGACTGAATTTGATGTGTAATATGCTATTAATGATGGTGAAGAAGTGACCCATTTGGAATACCAAACTTAGATACTGTGCTTCATTTTGAGTATTCAGATGCTATTGATGAATTTAAGAAAGCTTTGTCTGATCAGGCTGTTAATGCTTGTTGTAGCTGTGAGAGGCATTTAAGAAAAAAATGTCACTGAAGCTAAAAATTTAGATAGTGATGTTTGAAATATCCCATTAGATTACATTAAAGAGAATGATCCTATAGCATTAAATAAAGTTATGTATATTAGTAATCATTGTAAACCTATTAATAGAAAAAATGAAGTTCCAGAACGTTGTCTGCTCAATGGGTTAAAGTGTGAGCCACTACCCAAAGAATTGGAAAAAATGGATCCTTTCAGTTGCCAGTTAATACAGAGAGCCAAATGTTTTCAGACAATTGTTAGGCTAGGCACACACACCTTAAAAGTGCCTACATATAATTGTTTGAAGCATATCACACAAAAAAATGATGTGTTATTTTAGCACATAAAGATATGTCATATCGATGTCCCAGATTTTAGCACATTACACATGTGTTACTTTAACACACTATTAGAGCTGTGCTATTATTACACATCAAGTGTGTTGAAACAGCACATTGATCCCAGTGCTTACTGCATGGCATTTGACACACTTAAGTGTGCTATGATAGTCATGAATATCATTAATTTTACAATAATAATAATAATAATAATAATAATAATAATAATAATAATAATAATAATAATAATAATAATAGCAATAAAATAATAATAATAATTATTATAAATTAGTATAATTATTAGCTACTGGTCCCCTTTTTTAAACTATACTCAGTTAATAGTCAGTTAATCTTCTATGGAGGATTCCGAGGCCCTTCCTGACTCCTAGCTTAGTAAATTCATTGTTGCTCTGTAGATTTTTTGGCCGTAACTTTTATGTCCTATGAAAAAATAGTAACAATGATTGAGCTTGAAGTGATTTAGGATAGCTCACATGGAACACATAATAAGATGCTAACAATGAAACGATCCCGTCAATGGTAGAGAAATCAGGCACTTCAAAGATTAAGTTTTTTTTGGCAACCACAAATCCTTGAGAGATATCATTAGTGTCTTCTGAATCAGATCTAA
>NW_003548116.1:1860-5603 GCF_000090795.2 Amphimedon queenslandica | reverse complement strand
ACATATATACATATATACTTACATACATAATGTACATACATACATACATACACGTACATACATAGGTACATACATACATCTTGTACATACATATATACATATATACTTACATACATAATGTACATACATACATACATACACGTACATACATACGTACATACATACATACACACATAAGTACATACATACATACATTCAGTACTTACACATTACATGTACATACATACAAACATGTTCATAAATGTACATACAGATGCATACACATATATACAATGCATTTATGAATGACAATTACCTTATACACACACCTTTAGAGTTCCACACCAGTTAAATTATCATAACAATTTTGTCACACAATAGCTCATTCAATCAATAAAAGTAACTTCAAGCGCATAAAAAATGATGCACATTACAGTAATATGAAGGATTAGAAGCTGAATTTACTTGTTTAAGAGAAAAAGAGCAAATTTGTACAAGTTCAGTGTCTGGCTCCATTTTGATAAAAAGTAGGAGGGTCAATACGTTTCTATGACAACTAGGTGTGTTAATTTAATGGTTCAAGTGTGTATGTGTTGAAACAGCACACTTAGTGTGCTGTTTTAGTAATTTAGCACACCTACAGGCAAAACAACACAGTAAAATGTGTACCAAATAACACACTAGTTTTTTGTGTGTAGGCGGCTCCAGGATTTCACTTCAAGTAGGGCAAAGGTGTGGCTGAAAGTGGGAGTGGTCAAAATGTAGGTGTAGCCATGACCACACCCACATGTTTTGTTCTTGAGTTTTAAGACTTCTATTTCAGCATTTTGAGAAGAAATCAAGTTAAAAAAGGCTCTGAAATTCTCAATGAAGAGCTACTCTGCCATTCTTGTGTTCAAAAGGAGAAAATTCAGTACCTAAATGACCTCTATCAATGATAGAGTATCAGTAGCTAGGTGATTTAGCTGTCAGTTGAATGAGTCCTAGCTGACTATGATGATTAATAATGAAGCTGCTTTATGATGGAGTCAGTTACTCTAGCTGCAGGTTACTGTAGATTATGTCTTCCTGAAGTGTCCATAGATATGGACCTATGAAGCTTACTGTGTTAAACCATGCAGTTAGCAGCTTATTCTCCATTAATTATCACTTTGTTGAGCAAAATAATGTAGTTTTGTCATTAAAATAGCTATATTCCATGTAATAACTACTAAACAATTATTAATTAACTGCTAATTTATGATGATGTCATTTTCCGGTAAGAAATTCTAGTAGGGCATTGCCCTCATTGCCTGCCCCTGCAGCCGCCTATGGATTGAAGGCTCTGGAAGGAGCAATGTTTTATTTACCTCTTCCATTAGAAAAAGCCATGGAAACTTTAAATGAGATTGGTATAGATTCCAATCATTTGCCCAATCTAGAACTTTATATTATTATTAATGGACAGCCTACTAAATCAAATAATGTCTGTTGTAGTTTAGTTGATGTAAATAAATTAAAAGCAGCACTAAAAAACTAAAAGAAATAAACTGGCTTTAAAGAAACGTAGATGATGATTCCATCAACGAATCGTCTAAAAATGTGATACAATTGTAAAATGCTTGAAAAAGCAAATGATCAAGATTTAGAAGGCCTTTTGGCATATACGACTAGAAATATTGATAGTAAATTTGCAAACAGGTTTCGATATCAGTCAATTTAAATTAATGAATGTCAAAGAAGTGCCTATAGACTATAGGCAAGAGCATCTGGATTTGTTATGCTTTCCTTCTTTATTTCCAACTGGACAATATGGAGAGCATCATCACAGACAAAGCTATCCAGCACAGACTTTATCATTTAGTGAATACATAAAATCAAGAATTTTAAACAAAAATCCCTGATTTCATAGAAATCATTCATATTGTTTACACTATTATGGATAAAATATTAACAAGGCCTTAAAAACAGGCATATATAATTTATTAAAAACATTAAGGGGTAATGTTGCTCAAACTGTTGCTAAAATATTAGAAAAAATAAATGTTAGATGAAGAATTTGAGGGCAATTTAAGTACCATGTTGGCTCCAATACGGGGCACAAATCAATATTGGTTCCGTGTGAAAGGTGAAGTAAAAGCAATGGTTGCTGTGTATGGCTCACCAACAATTTCCTAACATTAAGTTCTGCTGAATATGATTCAGCTAATATAGCGCAATATTTCAGAAAAGTAAATAATGCTCCACAATCATATAGCACTTCTAGATTATGTACTGAGGACCCTGTTTCAGTAACGCAACAATTTTCAAACAAATTTAAGGATTTGTTTAACATAGTCATTTTCCAGAAAGGTGTTTTAGGCAAAGTAGAGTAATATTATGTTTAAAAAGAATATCAAATGCGTGGAGCGCCTCATTATCACATCCTCCTATCAATTGAAAATGCTCCTGTTGTCAGTATCGATCATCCAGAAGTCTGTTCTTTCATACAAGATAGAATTACCTGTCATACACCAGATATTGATACGTCGCCTGATTTAAATTTTTTGGTGACAAAATACCAAATGCACAAGTGCAGCAAATACTGCAAGCGAAATATTACAGTTGGCAAGACCTATGTATCTAGATGCTGATTTGATTTCCCTAGACCAGTACGAGATAGTATTTGCATCAATGATGTTGAAAATAGCTTGAAATCATGAAATAAAATATAATCTCAAACGAAATGAAAAGAAGTTCAAGTCAACGACTACAATCCTTTAATGTTGAAATTGTGGCGTGCAAATATGGACTTGCAATACATAGCAGAGAGGAGTCTTTCCTTAACAGAGTATGTAACTGGATATGTCACTAAAGCAGAAAAGAGTCATGCACAGGACTTATGGGATGAAGTCAGCAGCTGTGACAACATATACAGCAGGCTTTGGAAAATTGGACAAAAATTACTTCGAGCTAAAGAAGTAGAACTATATGAAGCTAGCAATCTTCTTCTTGGTGAAAGTTTATACATGAAATCAGTAACAGTAGAGTATGTTAATGTGTACTTGCCTCATAAGAGGAGCAGAAAAATCTAAAACTATTCATATTTAACTAAAATGGATCGATCTTCTAAAGACATTTTTAATCCTAACATAATTGAAGACTTTTATCCACCGAGACCGAACAACATGGAAGATGTATCTCTTTATGAATTTGTTGCTAATTACAAATTTGATAAAATAGGAGAAAATGGAGAAAGAGAATACAAACTTCGATCAAAGCCAGTCCTTCCAAACAATAGGAAATTTAATCCTATGCAAGAAGCGGAAAGAGACGTTTTTTATTACTCGCTAATATTTTTATTTGTGCCTTTTAGACATAAGAGCACACTCGTAATGGAAGGAGAAACAATGGAAGAAGCCATTAGGTGTCACAGAGAAGCATCTATATGTGGCATTGAAAATCATTTCAACAAACTACAGAAATTATTAGAAGCTGAACGTAATTGAAAGAAAATAGTCGATGCAAGAAATACAGCTGGTTTTACTGAAGAACTTTATGATAACAAGGAAGATGATGAGCCTCAATTACTTGGTGAAATAATGGAAGCAGTAGCTGATATTGCTGATATGCATATAAATGTACCTAATTTAACATTAGAGCAAAGAGAGGCAATGCTTAATGTAGATCAAAAAAAATTTTGATAAAATTAAGACTTCAAGACTACTTAGATTAGATAATATCAAACTGCTAAGAATGCTCATTAGTGGTGTAGGTGGAACTGGTAAATCGTTTTTGATAGAGGC
>NW_003548116.1:0-1247 GCF_000090795.2 Amphimedon queenslandica | reverse complement strand
TAATTAGAAAAACTTAATGATCAACCAAGCAAAACAGCTGGTTTAGAAACTGTATTGTCTTTCGTAGTAGGCTAAAAAGTAATGCTAAGACGTAATAGTGATGTGACTATAGGATTTGTTAAATGTGTCATTGGTACAGTAATGGGTATTTATGCTACACGTATATCAATCAAATTCCATCAAATTGATGTACCTTGGGACATAGAAAGGGTTACATCTAGATTTATGCTATCTAAGAATTTGTATATACATAGAAAACAGTTTCCCTTATACTTTCTTATGCTATTACTATACATAAATGCCAGGGCCTCTCACTAGATACAGCCATTATTGATTTATCGACTGATGTTTTTTTGGATGGTATGGCATATGTTGCATTGTCTTGTGTCAGCACATTAAATGGATTATATTTATAATCATTTGATCGACTCTGTCAAAGTTAGTAATCCGTGCATTAACGAAATTAACTGCCTCAGAAGTAAATTTCGGAATGACTGACCTCAAATCAAGAAAAGGAAAGGAAAGAAGAGAAAAATTCAAGTGACTGGTATAATTGATGATGGTGAACCTTGTAGTAAGAATGCCAAGGTGTCTGTAAGTCATGTACAAAGTACTAGTAATGGTACTGTTAGTAGCAATAAATGTAAGAGTACTGATTTACAAAATTCTAATCGCCCCAAAATAAGAAAAATGTGACAATAATGCTTTAAATAAGCCTTACTCCCAAAAAAGAAAAGTTGATGTAGACAGTGGTACTGACAATACTGCTTTGCTATTGCCTCGCTCAGAAAAGATGATAAATTAATTGTTTCAATTAATTTCAAAGACCTAAAAACCAAATTTAATGTCAAAAATGAGGATAGTTGTAGTAGTCTCATTGTATCTATAAAACTCTCAAACATTAAATATAAACCAAAAGATGATAAAACCAAGTGTGTTGTAAAAAATGACCATTGTAGAAGTAGTCTGATTGTATCTAGAAAACTCTCAAGTATTAAATTAAGACAAGTAATCCAAAAAAGGTGATGTCATCTTTACTTATGAAGAGCCTCCGAACCCAGATATAGTCAGCATGGGCGTAGGGAGAAAAAAAGGAAGGGGTAGGCCATCCTATGAGCAGAAAAGGGCACGCGAAGCGCGCCACTGATTTGGCCACGCCCACTTTTACGGCCGCGAAATGGGCCTGTTCTTGCAATATGGAGTTTCATTTACTCTAACATCTATGGTTCTCGCAACTGCTTCACACT
>NW_003548115.1:2218-10738 GCF_000090795.2 Amphimedon queenslandica | reverse complement strand
CCGGAAGATGACATCATCATAATTAGCAGTTAATTAATAATTATTTAGTAGTTATTACATGGTTAATTCATCATTATAGCTAATTTTAATGACAAAAACTACATTATTTTGCTCAACAAAGTGATAATTAGTAGAGAATAAGCTGCTAACTGCATGGTTTATTCACAGGAAGCCAGTCAACCACTTCATAGGTCCATATCTATGGTCACTTCAGGAAGACAGTAACCTACAGTAACCTGCAGCTAGAATAACTGACTCTTTCATATAGCAGCTTCATTATTAATCATCATAGTCAGCTAGGACTCATTGAACAGCTAAATCACCTAGCTACTGATACTCTATATTAAAAGAGGTCTTTTAGGTACTGAATTTTCTCCTCTTGAACACAAGAATGGCAGGGTAACTCTTCAATGAGAAGTTCAGAGCCTTTTTTAACCAGATTTTGTCACTAAGTGCTAAAATAGAAGTCTTCACAGACTTAAAAACTCATAAGTAAGATATGTGGGTGTGGTCATGGCCACACCTACTTTTGACCACTCCCACTTTCAGCCACACCTTTGCCCTACTTGCAGTGAAATCCTGCAGCCGCCTATGCATCTCAGAAGAAGCTGATGTTATTGAGTAATGAAACCTTAGAAGGAATTAGAATGACAAGTAAGGAATAGGCATCTAAATGTATGCTGCTTACTGTTACATACATGTAGCTCACTCATTTGTTGAACTGGTGAAGCTTCTTTTTACTGTCCCCGGAGTTACACTTTTTCTGAGTCGCCGTATCTGCCAGGATCCTCTGGAGAAGTTTTTTGGAAACCAGAGGCAGATTGGACGCACACATGATCATACAACATCTAACGAATTTCAAAAAAACACACAAGTTCTTAGAGTGGTTAATTCATTCTGTAGACCAACAGTACGAGGTAACTGTAGAGGAAATGAGGAATTACAGGTAGGGTGGCAATTATATCCCAATAATTGCTCACAATATTTGCCTATTTCTACTTGCAGGTTGATATTGAGACTGATGATTATTCGTTGCCAAAAAAATCTAAATCAAAGTCCACGGAAGTAGAAGACACAGATACAATAGGTACTGCAATTTTTAACTTTGCCATTTTATTCAATCCCTTATAGGGACAAATGAGTCCTGCTGTGAGTGCTGTCCATACGAAATTGTATTGTCTGCTGTCAGAAAAATTCTTTCGGATAGCAGCTTTGAAGTGACAAAATCTTCTAAGGAAATAAAAGAAATAGCTAGAAAATTTTCATTATGGGCACCTAATAATTCTTACTTCCATCTTTTCTCCAAAGTTATAGTCTCCTCATTAAATTTTTGCTTCGAAGCAAAAAAATCATACACGGAGGAAATAGATTTCATGTGGAGAAAATATCACTCCATCCGATCATCTAAAGAATTCCAGCAAGCATGGACAGAGGTGGTGACCTATGCTATCGATGAATCAAGTGCAAAGCCGTCTTTTTTCCAACATGTCACGGAAAATATTTTTTCTAGTTTAATTTCCCTTCATTACAAGAAAGAAGTTACCACTGCAACGCAACCATCATATATCAAATTAACAAACATTGAAGAAAACATCATCCGATACGTTGCAGGATACATATGCCACAAAATGAAACTGAAGCTGGAAAATTCAAAGAATTTGGACCTCTTACTAATTGTAGCAGAGATGATTGGGTATGATGATGAGAATGACAAGAGTTTTTCCAGCAGTGAATGCTGGACAAACATAGTAGACCGAGGAGGTCTTGTCCATGTCAATGATACGACTTATCTTATGTTTTGCGCCTTTGAGAAAGAATTACAGCAGTATCTCAAAATTGACAGAGCTGTAATGGGACAAAACGATGCAAATCTCTTAGTTGATTCACTAACCTCCAACGTTGATGCTCAGTTTCTGTGGAACTCAATCCTGGAAATACACCCTCACATTGATTCGTCATCTTCAAACCAGCTTTTGAGAGACATGGTCAGCCTCTTTGTCAATGTTCGTGGATTTGCTTTTGCCAAATCGTTGCTTGAAGCTTATAAAGAAGTCTCTGCCAAACCGTTGCAAAAGTCAAAAGGACTAAGAAAAGCATTAAATGTTACCCTATAAACACAGCTCTCCATTGTGTGTAAAATAATTTATTGTAAAATATCACTGTAATAATTATACTTTAGCTTGACGCCACGGTTATTACAATGATTACCGTAGTCACTAGTCAGTAGACTGTTTCTTCGGCCGGATGTCTCGTCCATCTCATTTTGATTTTTAGTACATATTCCGTGACAGTTCAATTAACTAATCAGTGTAATTGTAGTTAAAGAAATAGATCTTTAAGCGCATGAGAAGAAAGCGAGGAAGAGAATCCATAAAGCGAGCTCCACTCTAGCATGGATCTATGACTCTAGTTTGCTGAAATGGCATACTTCTATTTAACGCCTATTCCAATCACGGACGTTGTCCACCCGGGAATCCTAGTTTCCAATCCCGGTTACGTAGTCTATAATATCTATGATTGTACACGATTGTGTAAACCACACCTATTGGGTGTGGTAAGGCGTGGTTATCATATCATTTTGAATCGATATTTCTTTTAAAATGGGATTATCGATCGTTATCGAATATTAGTAAAATTTCCAATATCGCCCATCACTAGACTCGATCAGTGATAATGATCAGGTGTTAAATTTTACACTATAAAATCATCACACTCGTGCAAATGCAAAATAGTTTTTTAAATCTTCATCACTCCAAGTATCATTATTAATTACTGATTGTTTTGATAAGTTTGATACTGTATTAACCTATGAAATATAAGAAAATTAATAAAATAATAGCAAAATCTGCACATAATTTAACACCCACGCATCTTGTTAGCACCTTGAGCTAACACCGACGCACCAAAATAATGAAAACTTCATTATTCACAGAAGTCCACATCAGTACAGTATTACCAGTATAATACTTCAATATGATTAGCATAACATCGCTATTAGAGCTGATATTGTCTGATACTTATCCAATATTATCTTAGATACTAGAGCCGTTTCCGGCTCTAATATGCTATAGTGACCTTTCAATTAATACTAACAGTTTTACCAGTAAATAGTTATATATACTAACATCAGAATGAGAGGGAGCTATAGAAGGTGAGGAAGGAGAGAGCAGGGGGAGCGAGAGAGTTAATTACTCACTACTCATTTTTTATTTCACTAATAAAAATTAAAAATAGATGGATCACTAAAAACCTCAACATGCATGTACATGTATACCTGAAAAGAAATTAAAACCACAAAAACTATTGAAAAATACAAACAGTATTATTAATCAAGCTGAAACTAAATCTCTAAGGGTTTGTATAATTGCGGTATGATATTTCCAAGTCCATTTTATGAGCAATTTCTTTAAATGCTTCAGTATTTTTCAATACTTCAATTAAAATTATCATTGCCTGAGGTTTTCCATCAATGGTAGCCTTAAGAGCAAACAGTAATGAAGCACATCTATCATGTACTGGTCTACCATCATTCATACACTCAGTGGCAGTAGTATCAGAAATTAGCTTTTTTGCATATAAGCTCATGATGATTGCTGAAAGATTATTTGGAGCTGCCAGGATGTCAGAAAGTGTATCAAAGTTTTCTCGTAGAACTTCTCCAGCTGATTTCCTCTCCTCATCATCTATAATTATAGTAACAGAATTAAATCAAGCAAGAGAATATACCAGAAAACTTTACCTAGAGAAATTGACCCTGTGTTTGAAGCAATAGTGCCTGCAGATGCCAGCTGCATGTCACCTATATAGTCTTTAGAGACTAACTTATGTAATAATAACACTAACCCATTGTTAACACAATGTTCATTTTCTCAAAATTAGATTTTTTTATTCCTTGCAATGTGACAGGATAACTTAATTCCTTAACTGCACCTTCACCAGGTGTGGCTGAGATTGTAATGAGGCATTCTGGAAAACGAGGAGGAGACATGCTGCCATATTCATCAATAACAATCTGCCTAACCTACAGTAATTATAATATATAATACATTAGTATGAAGTGCTTATACTCTAGTAGGATCCTGATGAGGTCTAACTGACCATCCTCTGGGACATTGCCCATCAAAGCATAACTTAATGAATCCATCATCATCTTTAAATTGGAAGGATACTTCAATACTTTTTTCAACATTTCTGAATGCTTTTTTAATATACTGTATGAATTAAAAAATATTAACAATAACAGAAACATGTAATTCATACCTCTATTAGTGCATTAAGATATTTAGAGACAAAAAATTTCATCAACCACTCTCTTCCTTGCCTCTTGATCTCATATATCACTTGACTATGGTAACACTTAATAGGTGGTTTATCTAAAATAAAATAAAAATAAAATAAATATACATGCTTATACCTGCTAGTGTTAGTAGTGTAGCTACTTCATTTTTTGTTGAAAGTGTGTTGAGCGGATCAAAAGAGAGTGAAGAACTTGAAGAATGCAAAGATGATGACGAAACAGGGGAAGAAGTTGAACATGGTCCATCAAAAGATGATGATAAAGATGAAGAAAGAGTATGTGATCTTGCACGTGATGATGAAGTGCCTGGGATTGAATATGGCTGATAACGTCTTCCTGAATATGTTTTAATACAATACTTAGAGAATGTAGCAATGCTAATGCCACCATATCTGTTACCAATAGAAAATTCCCCACCATCTACTGTATCAAACTGGTAGGGTGGCTGATTATTAATTGAAGTAGAAAAACTAAGATAATTACAGTGAGAAGATGTTTCTATGGAGACACAGTGCTGTATCTCCAGTTTCACGGGCTCAATGAAAGGCTTAGAGAGGCTTATAGCATATACTGCACTAACAAGCTCAGTGTCTTCTGGAAATATAAAATCTCCTCCTACAAGAGCAGTGATGGTGACCTGTACAGTATTAGAAGGTAGCACTGCTCCTTGTGGTATTGTTATCCTTATACCATATTCCTCCCAATTAATTGACTGGGTAGATTCACCGTGAATAACAAATGAATTCTTTGCAGCAACATGTACACCTTTTAAGTTCGTCTATATGAAGTATAATGTAATGATTTTATAATCATATTTAAGTAATACCTTCAGTTACACTTTCAACAACTGTTTCATCAAGTATTTTGCCAAAATCATTGTTACAACCTAACAATTCTGTATCAACATACAAGCATCTCTAAACTATTATACCTTGAGTTGATTCATGCATTTCATTTCCTTTGCTATTGTCTTCCTTTGGAGCAGATTTTACATCTTGAAGCTCTTTATCTTCTGGTGATAGCAATGATATTAAATATACCGGTACATCATGTATACATTATATACCTTCTGAAGAATGAAGCAACTTGATTTCCTGAACTTTCTCTTGACCTGCTCTTGTCTCTTCCTCTTGAATGCTTACAACTTTCAGATGCTCATATTGTTGTATTTGCTGCAGATGTTCCTTTAATTTTTGATCACTTTCAATTAGTTCCTGGTCTTTGTTTTGCAACAGCTGATTAAGCCTTTGGATCTCCTTTTCTAGCTCCTTTTTCTTTTTTATCTCAAAATTGTAATATTCCTTTCTCTGTGCCTCCTCTCTCTCCTTTTCTTGTAGTTGATAATGACACATTTGTATCTTTTCCTCCTTTTCTGCCAGCTTCTTGTCTTTCTCCTGCAACTGTTTAAAATATTTATCTTTTAGTCTTCGTTCCTCCATTAACTGATGCTCTTTCTCTGCCTCCTTTTTTTCTTTCTCTCGTAACTCTTGACAATATCTTTGTATTTCTTTCTCATTTACTGCTTCCTTTTCTTGATGGCTTTTTTCTTTCTCTGCTTCCTCTTTCAATTTTTCACAATATTTTTGTATTTCTTGATCCATTGCTTGTAACTGCTGACAATATATTTGTATTGCTTCATCTTGCTGTGTCTCCTTTCTTTCTTTCTCTCGTTCCTTCTCTTTTAGCTGATGACGGTAATGCTGTATTTCTTTTGCCTTTTCTTGTATAAGTTGCTTGTAATCTTGTAATAACTTGGTGTATCTTTGCATTTCTTCAAGTAAATTTTTGTTCTCTTGCTCTGCCTTCTCTTTCTCCTTCTCTTGCAGCTGATGATAATATTTTCTTATTTCTTGCTCTTTCTTTGCTTTCTCTTTTTCCTTTTGCTCCAATTGTTGATGATAAACTTGCGCTTCCCTCTCCTTTTCTTGCAATTTTCTCTCCTTCTCTTCAAGACTCTTCAAAAGAACTTCTACAGTTTGCTCAGTATCGGCTGTACTTCCTTTTCTTGATTTCTGGTACTCCTCTAACCATATTCTTCTTCCTAACTGACGTAGTTGCTGCTGATACTTTTTGTAGTATTCATCTGTTATTTCATCTAATGTAGTGGTTACTAGCCATTCTCCTTTACCATTAGTAACTACAAAAATAGAATTGGCATACATAGTACACATAATGAGTATGCAATGGTATATATTGACTACCGAGTACTGACCTAGTTCTGTTAAAGTAAAAATGTTATCATTTTTAGTGGCTAATGTGTAATATATGCCGCGGATATCAAATCCTCCAACAGTTATTATCCAGACACAATGAGGACTCATAATGAATGCTGAGAGAGAATGACCATATCTCTGACTAACAAAGCGAGGTATATCTAACTGTTAAAAAAATTAACTAATAATTTACATGTATCTCACTGTACAAACTTTGATCCAGGAATGTTGAATGATGTTAAAGATCCAACAATCATCCAATAGCTCATTCTTCATATATGTATTTTTTCCACCACTTATCACTAGCATAGGGCAGTCTGATCCAGTTATAATAATAGCACCTGCATGATAGCATCTACCCACTGGCCATTGGTCTATTGCTTCAGGTTTCTTTATACACTGCCAGGTCTAATAAATAAAAATAATCACACCCATTAACAATGACATGTGTGTGTGTGTGTTTTGACCTAATCCCCGGGCTATGTCTCAGGACCTAGCTACCATAACCATAGCCTAGTGCTGGGCTTGCACCTCGATTGAAAGTACTGGCATCTTCAAAGCTTAACACATCCATTGACTTAAGAGTTGCAATTAACACAATATGGGGTTTCCCTTCTATTTGAAAATGCTTACTGGGCAAGGGACAGACAGTCTGGCCTTGAGAACCAGAAATAGCGGTTTAAAGAATCTTTTATGGAGCTCCAACTCTCCCGGCCTGCACTGTCTGAGCCTCACTCAGCTATTGGTTTAACTGATAAGGTGCTTATGTAACTGAACTCTATGTTAACTACTTCTCTATGCACACAGTTATAGTTTATGTTACATATAAAGGACACTGTAAGCTACATGTACTTTGTTTATACAGTTAATTTTTGATTGTAAGTTGTTTTAAAATACATGACTTACAAGAAATCCTATCTTTCTTTGCTGCCACCACCAAGGCCACCTCACACTTATAAATGCTGCCATCAAGGCTGCCATGCTTTTTAATTGGTACTTAAATATTCATGTATAATAATGGTGGGTATTAAATTAATTAAGTTTTATGTGTGTGTGTGCATGCATTCAGTACACATAATTTAACATACATACCACAGTGCTGATTGATATCTCTAATATATAAATATTATTAGTGAAATTATCCTCAGATTCATCATCATCAGTCTCTTTTCCACCAAACAGAACAGCTCTAGTGTTGTTGATCTTTTCAATGATAAAGCCACTAGCAGGTGGTATACACTGACCAATGATTGAAGGATTACTCCATTCTCCTAAATTAAAATCATTAACATAATTTCAAACAATAATATAAAATCTTACTTGATGATATATTATACATTGAGTGCTCATTAGTACGCCATTTTCCAGGTAAATAAATATATTTATAATGAGGTAGTTGTACAGCTGGTTGAGACCCATGTCCTCCTATCATTAGTAAATGGTGTACTCCATCATGTTCAAATGATATCATTCCACCAAAACTTCTCCTCATAACTGGTCTAGTTGCATCAGTTGGTTCTAATTCTCTCCATTGAAGACTAACAGTATCCAGTTGTGTAATACTGTTGTGAGAGCAGCTGTCATGGCCACAATAGCCCCCAAAATAATACAATAGATCTTTTATTGCAGTACAGCAGTATCCATTCACTCCTAATGGAGGAGTACCAGTAGTACCTCTAGTGATCCATTGACCAGTTGAAGGAGTAAAGTGCTGTATATTACTAGTGAACTTTCTCTTCTCTTCACTATCATGTACTTTAGCGTGGAAATCACCCTGAGCACCACCCCACACATACAGTGAATCACCTACTGATACAGTGCGGTGAAAACCTCTTTTATTCGGTTGATCTATATTATAGTGCCATGATTAAAAGGAACAATACATTTGTACTTACTTTTAAAAGCCATAGCGTCAGAACAACTGAGCTGTGAGAACGTCTGCCGTCTGGAACGAATTAATCAACGAAGTTGAACGAACCGAGTAATGCGGAACGTACACAGACGTATGCG
>NW_003548115.1:0-1303 GCF_000090795.2 Amphimedon queenslandica | reverse complement strand
TGGGTTTATGAGGAATTATCAAAGGGGTATAAACTGCATGAACAAACTTATAATAAATTTAGGCTAATTATTATTGTGAGATTAATGACTTCAGTTTAATTGACTATAATTTGAAGTACATACCTTTCATTATGGATTCTCTGTTAACTTTCTAGTATTGATCCAAGCATTGAAACAGAGCCAGAAAACCTTTCTGCAATAATCATGACACTGGTGAAGACGATGAGAAATCAGGCGTAAAAATGGTTCACTACATGTGATTGTAACTATGTTTTTAATTAGGGTGAATGTATTAGTGATCATGATGATGAAGATATTGTACTGAGAGACTTATGAATGATAGTCACAAGTGTGGTAAAATAGTTTATTGATTATGTGTGTAATTGTTACTTTTCCTTAGAATTTTTGATGTGGAAGATTATTCTGGAAATATTAGTATAGTAGGTGCTCCTTTAATTCATATTAATTTATTAATTTAGCAAGGCCACTAGTATACATTCTATAGTTACCTTATCTCACTAAGTTTCAAGACAAGAATATCTTAGGTTTGTTTAATTTCATGTGAAAAGCTAAATTCATTATTCAGGTTGTGATGAACCGAAACTTTCTTGTTTAAAGCTCTTGTTAAGGTCAGTCTAATCATAGTATTTTAATTTACTATCATCATTTGTCATTATAGTTCACTTCAAATAGCATTGAATTTTTTTGTGAACCTGCCTTCATCATGCTGGTTAAGGAAGGTATGTAGTTCCTTTGCTTATGTAGAATTTATACCTCATTATAGTTATGTTATGGAACTAAGCTTTGTAGGACTATGTGTGACAAGATACCTTTGAAAGATCTGCTTCACTACATGGAACCCAAGAGTTCATTAATGTTGGAGATTTTGGGAAATTAATTTCTCAGTAATGTAAGTTTATTAATTTTAGTGCCTTCTTAATTTATGGCTCTTTAGGTGTCTTAACTTACAAAACATGAAGTGTCTTACTTGTAGAACATTGGTAGACTATGATGAAGAAAACAATTATAATCTTTTTTTTGGTTTTAATAATAATTCCAAATCATTTTAAATTAACAATGAATAATAATTAGGTATTAATTAAGCATAAGCATAACAGGAAGTACGCCATAATGAATATCGTTGTCGGATCAGGCCTGGCACCAGCATAAATCGTGGCTGATTCGTCAATATCGGATCAGGACATTGCCCCCAAATCCTCGGTCCAGGCTCGATCATCGGTGATAATTCAGGCCTGTATCAGGACTGGTCCATGTTCCAACTCTTGGGCGTGTAGTTTACTCG
>NW_003548114.1:7307-10750 GCF_000090795.2 Amphimedon queenslandica | reverse complement strand
AATTATTCTTTGTTTACTGCATAGCATTGGATCATGAAACAATCAGCATAGTGTACTATTATGCATAATTTCTGTCATGACAGAAAGCAGTGTAAGTTACTTGTAACAAAGCTTGGTTTGCTAAACATAACTATGAAGTCAAATTCTCTGTGTCACCAGTTTAGGTTGCTTTTTTACCTCTTTGAAGATTATACATGTATGTGACCTGAATAACAAAACCCATCACTAGCCTTAAAAATATCTTATTAAAAAAGAAGCTCTTATCATAAACTATTGTGACAGTCTTGATGTCATTGTTTCCAGTGATATTGCATGGCTTCTGAATTATTGGACTGTATTTAGGCTTGGTTACCTCACCAGTTAGCTGTAGTTAACGAGTGTGCTATAGCACATGCTTTCACCACAATCAGTGTAACACAACAAAAGTGAAACAAATTTTAAAAAACATTTAGAAAGAATGTTTCTGACTTTTTGTTTAGCTAGCTTACTGCTGCAGCAATTGAAGGTGTGGCTGGAATAAAGGTGTGGCTCAGTTCAATCACCGCCTAATTTAGTAAAAATGGCTCCTGTGGACAGTAAGTCTTGGCATGTGAGACTAGCAGACAGTTTGACAAAGATTTGTTAGGCTCTACTTGTTTCATGCAATTCCTATATCCAGTTTCTTCAATTTCAAAGCAGTAGCACCTTCTCAGGAGGAGCCGCTACACTACAAAATGGCTGGCAAGTCACACATTTGTCACACTTAAGCTGTCATACCTCACAAATGAAGAAAAGTCAAGCAATTCCACACATTGGTTTTGTTTTACAGGTTTTCCTTTACAGTAACATATTATGTTTTTAAAAAATAAACAAGCCACCACATATGACCATACTATGCATAACCAACATTAGGCTGGTTTGTTGCTGACTGTGATTGTTATTTATAAACTCTGATCGTTATGCTCATAAATTTACCTGTCAACAAGCAGCAGCTCTTGTGTAGTGTCATGTAATAAATGCATGTACATGTACATGTACATGATTACTGTGTGTAGTTTTTATGCCTAATACACACTGTACAATATTCACTTTTATGTGTATTCAGTTTGGTGTGGTATGTGCAGTGATGCCACAATATTGAGTTATTTGTTAACAGTAGGTTTTCAGTGGGGGAAGATAAATTGAGACATGATATGATTTTTATTGACATCAAAAATACCTTGTAGAACAAATTTGAGCTACATAATGTACATGTACATGTATTAATCGTGTATTAATTTTTATTTATTTATTATTATTATATTTATTATTATTGGCATTTTAGCATTCAAATGGGTACTGACTGAAATTACTGAATATAACATTTGTCTCTGCTCTGCATCTAGTCTACTTAAAGTCACCCCCATTTTTATTACATTTTCTGATACATATTGGTATCCTTATGCTGTGTAGAAAGTGTGAGGTGGCTCCAACTTTAATTTTTCAAGTTATGGCTGTTTTCTTTTTGATAAATGGCCAATTTATTGAGAAATACCCAAGGCTATAGCCCATGGTTTTTTTCCAAAAATGGCTCTGAAATCACCCCAATTTTTATTACATTTTTGATACATATTGATGTCTTTATGTTGTGTAGAAAGTTTGAGGTGATTCCGACTTTACTTTTTCAAGTTATGGCCATTTTTAATAAATGGCGAATTTATTGAGAAGTACCCAAGGCTATATATAGCCCATGGTTTTTCCAAAAAATGGCTCAGAAATCACCCTCAATTTTTATTACATTTTCTGATACATATTGATGTCTTTATGCTGTGTAGAAAGTTTGAGATGATTCCGACTTTAATTTTTCAAGTTATGGCCATTTTTAATAAATGACCAATTTTTGAAAAATACGCAAGGCTATAGCCCATGGTTTTTTCCAAAAATTGGCTCCGAAATCACCCCCAATTTTTATTACATTTTCTGATACATATTGATGTCTTTATGCAGTGTGGAAGATTTGAAGTGATTCCAACTTTAATTTTTCAAGTTATGGCCATTTTAAATAAATGGCCAATTTTCGAAAAATACCCAAGGCTATATATAGCCCATGGTTTTTTCCAAAAAATGGCTCCGAAATCACCCCCAATTTTTATTACATTTTCTGATACATATTGATGTCTTTATGCTGTGTAGAAAGTTTGAGATGATTCCGACTTTAATTTTTCAAGTTATGGCCATTTTTAATAAATGACCAATTTTTGAAAAATACGCAAGGCTATAGCCCATGGTTTTTTCCAAAAATTGGCTCCGAAATCACCCCCAATTTTTATTACATTTTCTGATACATATTGATGTCTTTATGCAGTGTGGAAGATTTGAAGTGATTCCAACTTTAATTTTTCAAGTTATGGCCATTTTAAATAAATGGCCAATTTTCGAAAAATACCCAAGGCTATATATAGCCCATGGTTTTTTCCAAAAAATGGCTCCGAAATCACCCCCAATTTTTATTACATTTTCTGATACATATTGATGTCTTTATGCTGTGTAGAAAGTTTGAGATGATTCCGACTTTAATTTTTCAAGTTATGGCCATTTTTAATAAATGACCAATTTTTGAAAAATACGCAAGGCTATAGCCCATGGTTTTTTCCAAAAATTGGCTCCGAAATCACCCCCAATTTTTATTACATTTTCTGATACATATTGATGTCTTTATGCAGTGTGGAAGATTTGAAGTGATTCCAACTTTAATTTTTCAAGTTATGGCCATTTTAAATAAATGGCCAATTTTCGAAAAATACCCAAGGCTATATATAGCCCATGGTTTTTTCCAAAAAATGGCTCCGAAATCACCCCCAATTTTTATTACATTTTCTGATACATATTGATGTCTTTATGCTGTGTAGAAAGTTTGAGGTGATTCCAACAAGATATTTTGAAGTTACAACTCTTTTTAAAAAATGAGCAAATTTTTGAAAAATACCCAAGTTCTATAGCCCGTGGTTTTTTTCCAAAAAATGGCTTGGAAATTACCTCAAGTTTTAATTAATTTTTCTGATGCATAAAGGCAGGTTACATTATGATATTAGTCCTGACGTTATGTTGATGAGAATTACGTTGATATCAGAATTTGGTTCAACTCATATCCATCAAAAGGTCAAATCACCCACGCTTTTGATTAAAAATTGACAATATGTTGGCGTAGCATCATATTGTTAATGTGCGTTAATGCATATTGATGTCCTTATGATCCTGACAAATTATTTTTGAGTGACATTGTATAGGCATTTTTAAAATTTTGAGAAAAAGCAACAGCTATAACCAATAGTATTTTTACAAAAAATTGATTCCATTTCTTAGTACATTGGCTATAAAACTGAAATATTTGTAATCTAAAATAAATAAATTAATTTTGTTAGCAACCCTCTGCTCTGGGTAATGATTTGTTGTTTCATTTTATGTAGAATGAAGTTTTTATTACA
>NW_003548114.1:3001-5114 GCF_000090795.2 Amphimedon queenslandica | reverse complement strand
AAATTTATAACTTTATCTGATGTATATACATGTACTTATGTTGCGTAGAAAGTTTGAACTGATTCCAATCAAAATTGAAATGTTAAAAAATTTTAAAAGTTGCTCAAAATATAAGCCAAACGCCCTGCCCTGTACTATAGTACAGAGTCAAACAGGCCAATTTTTGCAAGGAGAGAGTTTGCCATTTTTATGATTTTTAATACACATACTGTACATGTACTCATACCTATACTGCATATAAAGTTTCAGCTCATTTATATTTTGTCTAATACATGTATTAATTTTTAAGCCATTTTGATTATGTTTAAAATATGCAAACAGGTAGCTAATTTAGGTTTTTTTCATTGCAGATTAAGCAAAGAAGAGAAGCGATTGATGAAGGAAGAAGAAAAGAGACAAAGAGAGTTGAAGAAACTAGAGCAGCAGAAAGAAAGAGAGAGAAAGAAGAAAGAGGAACTGAAAACAAAAATAGACAAAAATCAATGAAGCATTTCAAAGTAAATTAATTCATGTACATTTATTACTAATTTCACTTTACAATTTTTTTCCATTTCCTTATAAACTCCTTTTTATTTTATTTTTATTTTCTTCTTTTCTCTCCCCTCTCTCTCTCTTTCACAGGATTATAAATTACCTGATATCATCAAACCGTTGTTTGGTGTAGAGGCAACAGAGGATCGCAAAGGAAACAAAGATCATTTGACAGTTACTAAAGGAGAGAAACTATCAGTTTTACAAATTGCTCATCCTAAGCAAGATTGATTTATGACTTATTGATGGGATTTCTTTTGTTCGTTTGTATTAGATTTTTATTTCTTTACTAATAATTTAAAAGTTTTTGATACTAGATAAATTTTGTGAAAAAATTTTGTTGCATCATAGTAATATCAATGGCATTCATTACTATGATCAAAGTAATAATTACCATTAAGGCACTAGGTTTAAGTGAACCAGTGTGATATGAGTGGTCAATCCATACATGGTCAGATAAAAATTGGTCCCACTGTACCAGACTACCAGTGTACCCTGTACTGCCCTCTTGTCAACAACAATCTATACAACAATGGCTAAAAACCTCTCAAGCTATCTTGATTACATTATGAGTTTCAGTCTTGGCTAATAGACAATAAACAGATTGAAATCATCCTACTAGCTTTTAAAGGACTATTTACAAGAGATGATGATTATTATGGAGGTGCGCAGGTGTTTTATGAAATGGCATTCATTATTATCTATGATCAAATAATGACTCCCATTAAGGCGTTAAGTTGATTTGGTTGGTCGGATAAAATTGGTCCCTTGGTCCACCCTCTAGTCTTCACTCTTGTGAACTTGTATAATGACTAGTTACCTCAATTACAGGCACAGTTATCTGGATTTTTCAGGTTTTGAAATGAAATATGGTCTGGATTTGAATCTTAGCTAGAAGACAATAAACAGATTAAAGCAAATTCAGTGATAAAAGATCCAATTTTGATCGGAGTCAGCTCAAAATTTTATGCAACTCAAGTGAAAAAAGGAAGTGCTCAAAACTATTATATACAAGAATTTGAACACCACATAGTATGAAAGATATCTAATGTTATCAAGGAATTTCTATTTCAAATCATTTAATATTTATTATGACACAATTAAAGGTTATATATAAAGTTAATCTGAAGTCTTGGGGCCTTGGAATCACTAAATAATAAGGTAAAATTTTTAAAAGTAAAAAAACTAACTTACGATTCTGTTTTAGTTGACTTTATTTTTTGAAGAATCTAAAAATAGAGTTGATCATTACAAGCCATTAAATGCGTACTGTATATCCTTGAAATTAATCGTATTATTATGTAGACAATATTGATAATTCTTAATAACTTAGTGCAGAATTAACGACTTTCTAATAGCTGAAATTTCATTCATCAAGAACAGTGTGACACATGTGCAGCTAATGAGTCAACAAGTCTTAACTCTTTCAATATTAGTTACTTTAATTACCTTCCTTGCCCCAAATAACGCACTCTCCTAATTATTACACCTCTACATGGCTTCCACAATAAAAACTTTCTATTGAGTGCACCTCCTGGTCAAGATAATTATTTTTGAGAGGTGCATTGTAATCCGAAAGTCC
>NW_003548114.1:0-1467 GCF_000090795.2 Amphimedon queenslandica | reverse complement strand
AGAAGTCGATTTCATCATCACTATTGACAGTTGCATCTACTTCTTCCATACCACTACAAATAATAAATAACATTATACTCTTGTTTATATGCACATGCACATACACATGTACATGAACATGTTATATGCTAAACTATAACAGCATGCAGTCTCAATGTACATTCATCAAGCACAACTTTTCACAGAGAAGTAATAATACCTCAAATAATGATAATACAAGTATGTATGTTAGATGCACACGTACATGTACAGAAAATTAAGTGAATGATTGATGATACAAAGAGATTACTTAATATTGCTATTAGATTAATATTAATATTAAGGACTGACCCAGGATAGCATTCAGCATAATGATCTTGATCTAAACCACCAAATCCAACATTGTCAGTTTTTGCTTTCTTCATAAGAACTGGTTCTGTCGACTTAGTACTGGAGCTTCTAAACACTGTGGATGAAAGATTAAATCATTTTTATTTATTTGGTTATATTTAATAAAATTTATTGAAGCATCTAAATCAAGTGTACATGCACATCATACTTGCAAATGAGTTTCAATATTTACATGTACATGTATCCAGGGCCGCTCATAGGCTACGTGGGGCCCAGGGCAAAAACTTAGATGGGGCCCCTACTAAATACTGTTACAAATGCCACCTTATAACAGCAGGGGCGGATCTAGGATTTAATTTTTGGGGGGGCAATTGTGAGATGGGAGGGGTAATTAGGGGGTGTGGTCAACTATACTTGTGCAAAACTTTTTGGGAAGTAAAAATTATGAAGACTAAGCCTGCTAAAATAAGCTCCTTTGTGGTTTAAAGATTGTTTACATAGTCCAGTACTGCAGCTGCTTCACAGTTTACATAGGTAAACCAAAGTTTATATTACTCCAGAAAATTTTTAGGGGGGCATTGCCCCCCCCCTGGCTCCCCCCTAGATCCCCACTGTATAACAGTGATTAACATAATGGCACAGCAAGAGATAGTCGTCATGACTTTTTGATTTTTTTTCCTGCAAAAAAACTATACAGTACTTTACTTTTGACCATGGCTTGGGGGCCCCTTTTGATTGGGCCCAGGGCAAAATGCCCCACGTGCCCCCTGCCTATTGGCAGCCCTGCTGTATCTTCCATTTACAAATATTCTCATTATTTGAGGAGGCAATAATTAAGATACATGTACATGTATATACATGTAGTAAAATAATGACTGCCATTTACCATGTCTATCTACTTCCCTTGCTGACCAACCAGAAGGTAATGGACCATCAGAATGAGTCCTCTCGCCCTAAGAACAATAAAGTAATACATATGTACAGTAAAGCTGAAAATTTTGTGGCTAAAAATGTCAGACAATTTAGCAAATTTCAAGAAATCTCCAATAGGCCACAGAAACTTCCAAGTACATGTACGCATACATGTATATGACAGTATAGTTAGGATTTTCCTCCCCACTGAAATGGAAGAAGAAT
>NW_003548113.1:3677-10761 GCF_000090795.2 Amphimedon queenslandica | reverse complement strand
GCTGGTCACACCTGACAAAATAATGTAGAGACTTATAATTGGCATAATTATTTTTATGATTTTTATTTAATCATTATTTCTTACTTTTGTGCCATGTTGCTTTAATTATTCTGATGCATATACATGGTTTATGCTGTGCAAAAATTTAGAGCTGATTCTGATTAAAATAGAATTTTTGTGAATTTTTTAAAATTGCTCCCAAATGATGATATTGCTGACTTCAGTCAAATTAATTTTTTTGGGATTTGTCTAAAAAATAATTGGGTCAGTAATTAAAGAAATACAAAACGATTACTATAAAAACATGAGGGGAGATTAAACAAAATCACTAATGTTGATCCTTAAAACTGTCCAATGTCATTGTTTTGTTACCAAAGCTTGCTCTTCTCTCTCCTTCTCTGAACACTCTGATGCTTCTACTGTCAATTGCTGTAGTTGTAAATAATAATGTGTTATTATATAATCTAATGTAATACCTCATCTTTGCTAGTAAAGTTGGCATGTCCTTTCTAATGAAAATGATAATAAATTTATCATCAATATAAATCAACTTACTCTAGCATTGACATGTCCAATAACTTCAAGTGTAACAGCAGTAGGTGGATTAGTAAGTGTAGTAAGAGCGTCAGTCTTTTCAGCAATAACAACATCAGTATGAGTAGTGCTGTCATTGGTATTAACAGTAGCGGCAGGATCATCAGGATCATAAATGTTATTTGATGCTGTTGATGATGCGCTGTCCTCTTGAGTTGTTACCCTCTGTTGTTGCATCGATTGCTAAATAACAACCAGTTTGGTATTATGAATTATAAATAGAGATCTATAATAATGCTCTATTGTAGCCTTACAACAATTGTTTATGTCAAGTTTAAACACTATTATTCTATTGTTAATAGGATCTTTTATTATAATTTCACTATCGTTATAATAACATGGTACGGTATAACAGTCACATGAATAGCCCTTACTTCAACAATGTGTGAAGGAATGGTCTCACGAGAAAGAAACTAGATATGATGTCAGCAATGGAAACAATTTGATATCACAATAGGAAATAATAGATTACCTCACTAATATCAACATGATAGGGACTCTCATCATCTATTGGTCTATTATCAGTCGACACTACAGGTGATGTGGTAATAGGAACTTTATTTACTAATTCAAAAAAATCTTGATATTTATTGGCTGTTTGAATAAGAGAAGTGCCTATAATATTTATCATAAGTTTGTTTGCAACAAAATTATAAATGATATTTACCATTTACTTGTTCTGTCTTTTTTTTAGTAACAATGATCACAGCACATACCATCAAGATGATTACTAGCACTAGTGCAATACATACACTAATTGTACTAACCACAACAGGTATAATATAATTATTGGTATCATTAATAGTCCCTCCTATTATAAATATGTGTATAAGTACTAAAGACAGTATGAGTTCATACTTGTTGATGAGGGGGTTTCAGTGGCAGTTGTAGGAAAAATGCTAGCAGTAGTATCTAAAAATTTAATATGATAATGATACTGGTGCAAATTAACTAAAACTCTACCATGCAACAGTTTTCAATTAACCAGATTGCATTATACTGGATTGAATCACTTTTTCAAATTCCATGATTAATAGGTATTTTAATTACATGGCATTAAACGTCACATGATTAAAATGAAATCGTATAGGCTCAAAGTACATTATGCCTTAATGTCACAAAAATTAATATTCATTTGCTTTAGCATTTGTAAAATTTAATACATTTTATGGTTATATAGTTAATACAGCAATTGTGGCAGCTAAATGCTTTAAATGTACTTGTTTCTATTATTGTATAATTACTTTACTATTTCTGGTATCACAACTGACCAATTAAATTGTTTGATTTTAGGTTCAAAAAGGTACCAGTAAAAAGTAAAAAAAGAAATGCAGAAAGATTGTATTTTGTATGCGTGGTGTTGTTAACATACTATAGATGATTATTATTGTACATATTTGAATGAAATAACTCACTAAATAATTGTATAAATGGTTCACTACTGCCAGCCTCATTACTAATTACAATACTGATATTACACTGTTCATATAGTGGTACTATTGTTGATCCTGTTATAATCATTGATTGTGTAGTATATTCCACTAGATATATGTTGTTAAAAATAACACCAGCTCCAGTACATTGTACAGTAACTGTAACATTCTCAGGAGCTTCACCAGTACACTCCAATGCCACCTGTTATAATAATACACATTAACAAGAGTAAAATATAAATAACAAGGCATTACTGATATATTAAATAAAGCAGTAGAAGTATGTTGATCAAATGTTATTATTTTTGAGCCAACTTCGGTAACAAATTGTGGTACTGAAATGGATGAAATTATTATTCAGTAATCATTGTCTATTGTACCTCTTTGATATGAGAATGTTTTATTATTAGATCTTCCTTCTCCTAATTCATTAACTCCAGTTATAACATATGTATAACGATGAATAAATAAATTATTATCCACAAACTGATAACTGGTATCATATACTGATACAGTATCCACTAGACTACCAGTAATAGCATCAAATATACTTAGTATATAATACTGTATAGATACTCTATTATCAACTGTAGGAGCAGTCCATGTTATATCAATAGTAGAACAGTTGTCAATTGAAGAGTCAATGTTAGTAACTGGTCCAAGAAAACCTAAAAGTATATAAATTAACATTTAGTGTGAAACATGTTTACCAAATCCAAAAGAAGGTATAGGTAGGAATTCTCCTCCATTATTGCTCAGTGATACATTAACAATAAATGTATTTGAATTATTAGGTACAGTTATTACTCTAGTAATCATCAGTTGATCATTAATTTGTGTTGATTTAGTGGCACTATATTGTGTCTCATTATCAGTATTCAGTATAATAACTGTTATATTGTTAGGATATTCCCCAATGCATAGCTTACTCACCTAATGGTGCATGTATACAATTAGGATAGTTTACAATGTGACAACATACAAATGTAATTCTACTATGCCATGACATTTTAATGCATACAAAAGGCTAATTATTATAAAAGCCTTAATTGTTTCACATAATTATGATTTCTTGCCTACTATAGACATAAAAAGCTTATTAAGACATGTACTCACATTAATAATGATATTCAATTGTCCAACAATTGCTGGTACCACTGATACAGGAGGAGTAATGAGAGGAACTGAAAGATACACTGTGAACATGTACATGAAGCCATAGTAGGACTAACCTGTTTCATAATAAAAACTGATATTATTAGACGAACCTATTCCAAGATCGTTAATAGCAGAAACTGTTACATTATTTAATGTACAAGGATCAGGATTAGTAGCCGATAATGTAATACTCTTGTTAGTAGTAGTAACATCCACTAATCCATTGAGTATGTAGTATCCAGTGATAGGTACATTATCCAGTGTATAAGGAGCTATCCATGTTACTAATACACTGGATCCATTAATAAAGGTATAACCCAGATCAACAACACTAGCCAATAGACCTAAGAAAGGGCATAACACCATACAGGGAAATGAATTGGTATATTCATTAATATTAATTTATTCAATACCATTACTTGAATCTCAAAGAAAAAAGATTATTTTTATAGTAGTAGTATATCTATAAGCTATCACGTTGCTATGTTGGCTTGTTATCAATTATCTGCTGTTACTCTCATGTGGTCACTCTCTACTATTTGAAAGGCATAAAATTATGGATGCAGACAATATAATAAAAGTTAACAAAGGCTCTTTTGCTCCAATAAGTTCCAGCAATACACTGATGAAATTAATGACAATGTCATAAAAAGTTTGTATTGGTGATGAAGGTACAATTATGTAGGTGAATATACATACAGACATGTAGACACACAAACACACTAACCTTGGATCATTAATATTGCTGTATCACTGAACTCTACCTGAAGAGGTTCATCAGTACTAGCTCTACATCTCACTTCAGTATTATTATTATGTTCATAAGCTATTGCTTGTAGCTCTGCTCTTCTAGTACCATTATGAACACTTGATGTTACACTAAATCCTTTAACTATAACATCTGTATTAGTAGCTGGTTCATTGTTAACTCTGAAAGAAAGTTCATCACCAGTTCCTTCACAAAAGAAGACAACAGTAGAGTTGAGTGTTGTATTAATAGACACTGGCTGTACTGTTATAGCTATTATAATGACAACAAAATGCGAGGCCATAATGATTAGTGATACTTACTAGCACAATGACTTAACCTCCGACTTAACTGAAGTAATAGGATAAAGGACAGAATGGTCATGACCTCGGTCATGACAAAATCGTGGAGAGCATTAAGTAATGCGTTATTAACTAGTTATAAAATAGTCACACCTACGCCCTATCTGATATTCCTTCTTTTGCTTTAGTACTACATTGATTGTGCTCATAGTAATAGTAAGTAACTAAGTATCGTATGTTTACTCTCGAATTTTATTGTCATTTATAACTATAATGGTATAGAGCCAGTGTATATTAAATGTTCATGATGGTATTAGAAGAGCAGAGCTACAAGTATAATAGCTTAATGAACAATGATAATACTGAAGTGAGATGCAGAGCTAGCACTGATGCATGAACCTGTTCAGTGATCTAGCAATATTAATGCAATTAATTTTAGTGCTGGTGTGACATTATTTTTGAAGTTTCACCTTTAGACCTATTGGATAGTGTTGTTGATCTGGATTATACCTTTATAAATGGATCCAGTGTATTATCAACATGGACAGCTCCTTATACACTGGATAATACCTGTCACTGGATACTATATAGTAGTCAATGTTTCAAGCTCCAGTGACTCCTGTATAAAAGATATTTCATGAAACAAGGTTTTATGGTGTAGGATAGCCTAGCTTTTACCAGTTTTTTTTATGAAACAGGTTAGTATCACTATGACTTTATGTATATGTTCACAGTGTATCTTTCATTCCTTTTTTCACTCCAAATGTATCAGTGGTACCAGTAGTCAACAAACAGCTAATAAATTTTATCATTAAATAGTATTAATGTAAGTCAGATGCATTATGAATGAAACACAATCTCAATTGATTTAGGTCTGTAAGCTATGCAAAGGAGAGTATCCTAATGGTATAACAGCTATTATACTAAATACTCGTGATAATGACAGGAAAGCAGTATAATAGTACAAGTTAATGATCAACTGATGGTTACTGAGTAATAACTGTCCCTTATAATTTAAATGCATTTATTGTTAATGTATCATTGAGTAATAATGGAGAAAAATTCCGACCAACACCTTCTTTTGGATTTGGTAAACATGTTTCACACTGCATGTTCATTTGTATACTTTTAGGTATTCTTGGGCTAGTTACTAATAATGATTCTTCAATTGACAACTGTTCTACTATTGATGCAAGTCATCATACAACATGGACGCTCCTACAGTTGATGACAGAGTATCTACACTGTATCACATACTAAGAATATATGATGGTATTATTGGTAGTCTAGTGGATACTATATCAGTAAATACTACCAGTTATCACTTTGTGGATAATAATTTATTTATTCACAGTTATGCATATGTCATAACAGGAGTTAATGAATTAGGAGAAGGAATATCTAATAATAAAACATTCTCATATCAAAGAAGTAAAATAGAATAGTATTAAGTTATGGTTTTATAATTTATATATTTACACAGTTCCTAGATCAGTCAATGGAGATACTGTTTCTATAGAATATACTTTTACACGAAACACTTTTACTATCATAAGATTCAATATACCAGTAAACCACAACATACACTATATGCAACACTTTGCTGCATGCAGCAGTTTATACAGGAGTCAAAAAAGCTTGACTCAACATGCTACATGAAATAGGAAACACTTCTATTTCATGCATTGTATTGTTGCAATCTCCATCAACTCCTGTATAAACTGTGTTGCATGCAACAACAAATGTTTCATAGTGTATGTTATTACAGTGTAATACTCCTTATTAGGTGATTCTAGAGTGTGCTAGTGAAGCCCCCAATAGTGCTGCAGTTACTGTACACTGCAGTGTGATATACTGGTCCTGTGTATAGGAGCTCTTACTTAATAGAGTATACTAAAGAACCAAATAATATAACAGGATTAATATTAGTCCTTCAGTATCAACAGTGTAATATAAGTATTGTATTTAGTAATGAGGCTGGCAGTAGTGAGCCATTTATACTAGCATTTGGTAAGTATAAATGTTACTATACAGTGTTTACAGTTTACATATTGCAACATTAACAGATTATTCTAATATCGCTACTACTGCTACTACTGCTGCAGCAAGCCATCTTAATGTCAGTGCTGGTTAGTATTACATATTTATAATACATATTATATGTGTTATTATAGTTATCACAGCAACATCACTGAGTGTTTTTATTGTATTATTGATAATAATAATAATTCTCATTGTGCTTGTTATAACATACAAAAGGGAGTTATATAGTAAGTATATATATATATATATATATATATATATAATGTGCAGTGTTTATCATTAATCGTTAATTACAGGGTTTACCTCATTACAACAACATCAACAAGAGTTACCTACTACACGTAATGAAGCATATGAGCTCAACACTTTCATGATTACTACTACCAATAATAATAATCCTACTTATGAAGAAGTAGGAAACAAAGCAGGAACAGCTAGCATGTAAATCATTAATTTTTGTTTCATGTGTTGTAGTAGTTTAGCAACCCATTTTAGTGACTTAAATTAATAAAGATGTGTGTACAATAATAATTCATGATTGAGTGAAATCAGATAATAATCAATAATTATTATGTCATCATCATCAAAAATATGGTTATAAATAGGATTAGAGATTATTTTGAAATCATTTTTTTAGCAAAGATATCATACCAAATGATATTAATTTTTGGTATATTTTATTACACCAATATTGTGTACATAAAGTAGGAAAATAAGAATTTTCTCCTAGTGAAATACCTTAATTAGCTGTGCTATCTAATAAAAATACAGGGTGCTTTTGTCAAATTTTGGACCAACAAGCAAAG
>NW_003548113.1:0-3667 GCF_000090795.2 Amphimedon queenslandica | reverse complement strand
AGTCTTCATGTCTTTGTTAGAATCTTATTTGTAAAATTGTGTTATTCATCAATCTGATAATTTTATCACATTTCCTGTCAACATGATTGCTGCATGCATCAGAAGAAAGAGCTAAATACAGTGAAGAGATTGTTTGCAAGCCAATTATGGTTTCATGGTTCTCATGCTTTGCTTGACCCTAAAATACCATTTGATGGTTTGTGTTTGAGCTGTCTTTGCCCAATAAGCAGAGTATTGTATCAGTTAAGGAACCTTTATTTATTGGAGAAAGATACGGGATAAATGAGGAAGATGCTAAACAAGCTTTGAGATATTTCTATGATATGAGTCTCATTTTATATTATCTAGAAGATTAATGTTGTCTTTATTGATTCTAAGCCAATCCTCAGGATTTTCTCATCATTATTAGCTCTCACATACGTTGATGATAGAATCAACCCAGTTTCTCAAGCTGTCGCTAACAATCTCAATGCAGTATTTGTCAATGATGAGCATTTCAAGTCAAAGTCTGTTGTATTTTTCCTGCCAGTGTCCCAGTTGTCTGACATAATCAGACTCCAATACACTACTTCATTCCTTATGCTCTGATGTCGGAATCAACTCAAATGTTCTACACAGCATAAGGACATCATTGTATTTCAAAAAATGTAACAAAAGTTTGAGGTAACTTTGGAGTCATTTTTTGAATAGCCAAGCTATAGCCTTCAATATTATTCAAAATTTTGGTATTTTATTAAAAGGGCCATGACCTAAAAATTGAAGTCTGAATTAGCTCAACTTTCTACACAGCATAAGGACGTCAATGTGTATCAGAAAATGTGATAAAAATTTGGGGTGATTTTAAAGTCATGTTTTGGAGAAAATTCCCAGGCTACAGTAACCTAACAACACTATAAAAGTAGTGAATAAACTTAGTGCTTGTGTTATGAGTTGTTTTTAAAGGGGTGAGCCTTAAGCAAGAAATGATTCCATCTTTATCTCTTTACCAGAATATATAACATCAGTTATTAGTACTGTAATGAGTCTATTGTCCAGTGATTATACAGCCCTTTGCACAAAACTTGCACCAGTCTGATCACGTGACTTGATAAAAATATTAAGTCAAGCCTATGGCTAATCACCACGTGACTGTAACTGGTGGTGGCAAGTTTTGTGCAAAGGGCTGTAAGTATATAAGATATGCACATTTACATTGCACTGCATCAGTCCATGTATGATGTAGATCTAGTAATTGTGTTCTGTTACATTCCTGTATTACCAAATTTTAAAATTCTTGAAAAAAATACTATATCACTGGTAAGCATGTAAATATGGCAAATTTTATTTTGGTCACTAAAAAAGCATGCACAATATGCTTGCATATATACAATGGTAAGATGACGTCATAAAACGTTGGCTCAACTTAGTCTCGCTAGCCAGACTCTAATTTACCGAATAAATCTGGCTAGCGAGACTAGGCTCAACTTTGCTGGAGAAAATGGCGTGGTTGCTAGGATCAAAATGGTGGCCAGTTGTGAGGGTGAAAGTTCTAAACGTGTACCAGTTCCTCCCGTTCATCAGTAGCCTTGACCCGGGGTAGTGGCAGGAGTTAGGGAAGAGGAAACTTGAAGATTATCAGCTAAGAGAGGACCCGGTCCCTATCAGGGGCAGCTATGGGAACTACATTACAGGAACATTAGGACTCCTTTCCTATCCCTGGATTATACTACTTTTGATGTGGGATACCAGCCTACTGGACTAGACTTCCCTTCTCCTGGTCTCCTACAAAACATGAACACAATCGCCTCCTTCAACAACATTGACAAGAAGGAGTTACTTGATACCTGTGGTCGTCTCATTTTGGAGAGTATCATTTAAAAATGGTGATTGCCTCAAAAACCCGTCATTCCTGACGTCATTCCTGTTACTCACGTACGCTGACTTAAAGAAATATAGTTTCAATTATTGGTTCGAATTTCCAGCCCTCTCTCCCTCCAGTCCATTCACTTATAGATCTATTAGTCGTTTGGATGCTCTTTTTAAAAACTCCGACCTCCAGCACTTGGTTTCTCGTTATGACGACTTTCAATTGGAACACAAAAGTGTTGGGTCCTTTCTAGTCGATTAAGAAGGTTCTAAATTAACTTTGAAACTTTTGACGGGTTTTGAAAAGGTTTTTAAAGAAGGGAACGGTAGATTAATGATTGGTTTCTGTGACCCTAGTACTCTTGATTCTAATGCAGGCTGGCCATTGAGGAATTTCTTGTACTTCATTTCACATACTTAATTGGGATAACGTTTTAAAGGAAATGGACATTCTTTGTTACCATGACAATACGAGAAACGGGAAGCATTTGATTGGTAATCTCTGTCTCCTTGTAGAAGACTTATACTGTTGGCTCTACTAATGATGGCCTCAGTTGTCGTATGTTAAAGATTGATAGAATACAATCAGGAGCTGCTGGAAGGAGATGAGAAAGATTATCAACAAAATGAGGTAGAGAGAGAGAGAGAGAGAGAGAAAAGGTTTATTGATAGTGTATGATTATCTGTTAAGGTTCAAGAGACCCTTACAATGTTAGAGAGTGCCAATCAGAACTTCACCACTCGTTATAAAGGAGGACTACAGCAAGTGGCATCAGCTTTTGGGATTGTTGGTAAGTGTTTAAAAAGAGACTTATACAAGCAGTTTAATTACATGTACAGTAATATTAATATGAAAATTTGTAATAGATAATTGACATTAAATTTCATTATTTAAACTGCAACTGTCTAAAAAGACTTTTACAGGAGTACATGTACATGTAACATGTACATGTACAACCCTATGCTGGACTGTATTATACAAGGACTAGTACATGTACACATACATGTATAAAAATACCAATTTTTATATATTTATTTATTACATTGTCATTTATTCTCAATATTAAAAGTTTCTTTACATGAAACTATTATTATAAATTCTTCATTATTTTAGGTTTTATCAGATTTCTTGAAGGCTATTACATTATTCTCGTCACCAAACGAAAACCGTGAGTTATTATCATCACCATGGCAACAGGCTCCACCCCTCCTCCCCCATAGTGTTGCTAATATTGGTGGTCATATATTGTATAAGATTGAAGACACTGCCATGTATTGTCTGTTAGCTCCTACTGGTAGACCAGCTCATCCTGATGAATCAAAATACCTTAAGGAGACAATTATTAGCGTGTACTTATTTTAGCGATTTTCATGAAACTGACATTTGGCTGGTACTTAATTTAGCATTTTTGATCATTTGGTATTAATAACTTCCAGGCTAGAAGAATTAATAGGATGAGCCTAAGCAAGCTATAGATTACGTGCTGTGATCTACATGTATGAGCAAGCAAAGCAATTGTACAAGTTTAAATTCTCTAATACAGTAGATCTTGTTGCATTAATCTTGCTTAAATTGCTTCATCACTGACTCTGCAGCCACATGTAAAGTTATCTTGCTTACAGTTAGAAGCAGTCACTGAATGAAGAAGATTGTCATCTGCTTTGTTAACCTAGGCTAACTGCTAGAGAAGTCTTTGGACAGCAGTTTAGTACTATCTTGCTGACTGTTTGCTGCAAGTAAGCTTAGACTTGCTGACGGCCGCCATTTTATACATTGTGACCACACCCACTTTCAATTAAGAAATTAAAATTAGTGCGGACT
>NW_003548112.1:5141-10795 GCF_000090795.2 Amphimedon queenslandica | reverse complement strand
AATGAGGTTGGTATAGATTCTAATCACTTGCCTAATCCAGAACTTTATATTATTATTAATGGACAGCCTACTAAATCAAATAATGTCTGGCGTAGTTTAGTTAATGTAAATAAAATAAAAGCAGCACTAAGAAAATTAAAAGAAATAAATTGGCTTTATAGAAATGTAGATGATGATTCAATTGATGAATCGACTAAAAATGTTATACAAGTAGTGAGCAATACTACTTGTAAATTGCTTGAAAAAGCAAATGATCAAGATTTAGAAGGCCTTACGGCATATACAATTAGAAATCTGGATAGTAAAATTGTAACGGGTTCTGATATCAGTCAATATAAATTAATGAATGTAAAAGAAGCGCCTATTGATAATACGCAAGAGCATCTTGATTTGTTATGCTTTCCTACTTTATTTCCAACTGGAAAATATGGAGAGCATCATTCCAGACAAAGCTATCCAGCACAGACTTTATCATTTAGTGAATACATATAATCAAGAATTTTAAACAAAGATTCCCGATTTCATAGAAATCATTCATATTGTTTGCACTATTATAGATTAAAAATTAACAAAGCCTTAAAAACTGGCATATATAATTTATTAAAAACAACAAGAAGCAACGTTGGTGAAACTGTTGCTGAAATATTAGAAAAAATAAATGTGTTAGATGAAGAATTTGAGGGCAATTTAAGTACCATGTTGGCTCCAATACGGGGCACAAATCAATATTGGTTCCGTGTGAAAGGTGAAGTCAAAGCAATGATTGCTGAGTATGGCTCACCAACACTTTTCCTAACATTAAGTTGTGCTGAATACAATTCAGCTGATATAGCGCAATATTTAAGAAGAGTGAATAATGTACCACAATCTTATAGTATTTCCAGGTTATGTACTGAGGACCCTGTTTCAGTATCGCGACAATTTTCATACAAATTTAAGGATTTCTTTAACATAGTTATTCTCCAGAGAGGTGTTCTAGGCAAAGTAGAGCAATATTATGTTAAAAAAGAATATCAAATGCGTGGAGCGCCTCATTATCACATCCTCCTATGGATTGAAAATGCTCCTGTTGTCGGTATTGATTGTCCAGAAGAAGTCTGTTCTTTCATACAAGATAGAATTACCTGTCATATACCAGATAGTAATACGTCACCTAATTTAAATTATTTGGTAACAAAATACCAAATGCACAAGTGCAGCAAATACTGCAAGCGAAATATTAAAGTCGGCAAGACCTATGTATCTAGATGCCGATTTGATTTTCCTAGACCAGTACAAGATAGTATTTGCATCAATGATGCTTGAAATCATGCAATAAAATATATTATCTCAAACGGAATGAAAAAGAAGTCCTTTACTGCTGAAATTGTGGTGTGCAAATATGGACTTGCAATACATAGCTGAGAGGAGTCTTTCCTTAACAGAGTATGTAACTGGATATGTCACTAAAGCAGAAAAGAGTCATGCACAGGACTTATAGGATGAAGTCAGCAGCTGTGACAACATATACAGCAGGCTTGGAAAATCGGACAAAAATTACATCGAGCTAAAGAAGTAGGACAATATGAAGCTAGCGATCTTTTTGGTGAAAGTTTATACATGAAATCAGTAACTGTACAGTATGTTAATGTGTACTTGCCTCATAAGAGGAGCAGAAAAATCAAAAACTATTCATATTTAAGTAAAATGGATCGATCTTCTAAAGATATTTTTAATCCTAGCATAATTGAAGACTTTTATCCAACAAGACCAAATAACATGGAAGATGTATCTCTTTATGAATTTGTTGCTAATTACAAATTTGATAAAATAGGAGAAAATGGAGAAAGAGAATACAAACTTCGATCAAAGCCAGTCCTTCCAAACCATAGGAAATTTAATCCTATGCAAGAAGCGGAAAGAGACGATTTTTATTACTCGCTAATATTTTTATTTGTGCCATTTAGAGATGAGAGCACACTCGTAATGGAAGGAGAAACAATGGAAGAAGCTTTTAGGCGTCACAGAGAGGTATATGAAGCATCCAACTGTGAAATGTTGGACAAACCTTTGAACGGCACTTTATGTCAAGGTGGTAGTAGAGTTACTATCTTTACCTAGGAACGGATTACCAGTGGAAAGATATGAAATCAAACGTCTCTGCACATGCTATTACTGAACCAATTGCATCATTTTCATAATCTTTTCTGTAAGCTTGACAGACTCTAATGTCAAGTGTCTAAATTATAGTACAAATGGGTTGGTATTATTACATCCAATTGACATTGAGTTTGATAGTTGCAGCTGCAAATGGCTGGAACTATAAATCATGATAAATGGGGATCATGAAACAGTAGGGTAAGTCATATTGATCACATTACAATAAGGAGTTGATATATTCTTTGATAATGACTGGCACCTTGTAACTAATGGAAGAGAGCTGAGGAATTGAGAGCTATATGTAGATTTGTATGCACCATTCGCTGCAATAATAGGAGACACTGAAGTACGAGTACCTGAAGTGTGGTAAAACTGAAGTAGGAGTAGCACAACTGACCTTGGCTTCATAGAATCATTTTTGTACACTTTCAATTAGAAGTACCACTTTTTTACCTGCTCCTGCTGGCATACCTTTAAGGGCAATTGATAAATGATTAGGTTCACTCTCCTTACTTTTGTAGTAGTTAAGAAAAACATTAAGGTCACAATTTTTGTGCTAATGATACAACATGAGAACAAAGGTTATGTACCTTATAGGGCCTTATCAGTTATACCAATTGTTACTTGCTGTAACGAGACAAGGCTGTTCAGAGGATAAAGTTTCCACAAGATGAGCAGTCATACAAGGTACAGATATCATACTCTTTCCCTTCAAGAGATTAGCAGCTTTGTTCCAGATGCTGTGGAGAGCAGTTAACTTTATGGTTTTTATACCACAATCATCTGAAGAGATATCTAAACAACTACTTTTGCAACTTAAAGAATTATGTCTAGATGCAAGTTCTTGTAAAAACTTCTGTTGCGTTTTTCTATTGACTTCTTACTCATACCTGAATGTTACTGGAAATAACAATTGGTATAACTGTGATAAGTGCCTATGTTTAAGATATATAACCTTTATTCTCATGTTGTAGTAGTAGAAGAAAATTGTGACCTTAATGTTTTTCTTTCTGACTACAAAAGTAAGGAGTGGCCCTAATCTTTCATGAATTGCCTTCAGAGGAATGCCAGCAGGAGGAGGTAAAAGAGTGGTACTTCTAATCAAATGTGTAAGAAAATGATTCTATTCCGACAAGGTCAGTTGTGCTACTCCTACTTCAGTTTTACCCTACTTCAGTTACTCATACTTCAGTATCTCCTATTATTGCAGCAAATGGTGCATAAAATCTACATGTAGGTCTCAATTCTTCAGCTTTCTTCCATTAGTTACAATGTGCCAGTCATTATCAATTAATATAACAACTAATTGTGGTGCTGCCAGTTCTAATGTGATCAATATTTACAGACCTTAACGTTTCATTATCCACATTTATGTTGATTTATAGTTCCAGCCTTTTGCAGCTGCAACCATCACACTCAATGTCAATTGGATCTAATAATACAAACCCATTTGTACTAACATTCAAAACGCTTGATATTAGAGTCTGTCAAGCTTGCAGAAAAGATTATGGGTGAGTCTAAGCAAGCACAGCAATGAAAATACAATGGATCTCGACAGACTAACAATTCACATGCATGATGATTGTGCACAGCAGGCTCAGAATTTGATAAATGATGTGGTTTTTGATGATCTACCATTATGATCTCTACAACAATTAAAGTTACCTTGCTTATAGTATTCTTCAGAAACTGGCGGATGAGCTCATTTTCCAGGTATAACAAGGCTACAAAAGTTGTAGATGTCATATTGTTGGGTCGTCAATCCTACTTAGTAACACTGCTAATTGATCAGAGTAATTTAACATCACATAATAGTGATAATGATGAAAGCTTGCTTTTTAGTTCTGACGTCAAAAATAGTAGCATGAAGCAGACCTGTCCCGTATAGTCGCTATAAAACATGGTATTCATTCCGTTTTTATGCCTCCCAACCCACACTAGGGCCCATTAACCCTCCACTCCCTAATAATTCTTTCACAGTTGGGGTAAGAAATAGTTAAATCATCCCAGAAGCAGAAGAACAGTATAGGCATACACAAAAAGTTTATTTTGAAATGAGAAATTGACACTTAAAAACCCTGTCTTAATGCTAAGCTTCATAGTAGATGTTAAATTTTAGTGAAAATATGGTAAAGAATTATTATCTGCATAACTATTGTCACACACATGAATAAACAAATTTGAATGTATTTGTGGCAATACATAGTATAGCATGTCTGTACAGTGTTTTGCATATAGTTGCAGCTTTCCATTTTTCAGAAGTTGAGGAACAAGGATAGAAAAAGAGCTTACTTGAACGGTCAAGACTATGCCCACCTAGCAAAGAGCCAAAGGAAGGCCTGAAAACACTAAACCATAATACTTTGATTTCGTTTGTAGTTTCTACTTCAGTAGTCCTGTAGATCTAATATTGTTGCCCAAAATGTAACCAAGAAATGGGAAAAAACGTGCTTGTTAGAGTTGCTTTAAGACCGTTGCTGGTGTTTCAAATGAATTACTCTCGAGCAGAAATGTTTACGCAGGCAATTTCTTAACTTACATAGATATCATGGTGGCATTCTGCATCACAACTGTATAAATAGAATTAACAAGTAAAGAAAGAAATTAATGTGCGAAATTTGAAGGAAGGAATTAAGAAAAAAGTAATGAAGCAAGAGAGTACTTACAAACTGGTGTGGTAAAAAACCCTACACCACTGCATCCCCATGCAAAAGCACCATCAAGTCTGCAAAAATGATAGCACTATGACAGTCTAGCACTATGAAGTCTTTTTCCATGCAGTGGTGTAGGATTCCATGCTACCACAGTTTGCAAGGACGCTCTTTTTTTCTCAATTAATCCTGCTATTTTCCCATTTTTAAATGTTTTTTATTTACTTGTTTCTAATTTCTTTTAAGTGTAATTAATTACATTTTGTTATATTGTGCTGATAGATTAAATATATTTATTCTCATCACATGCACATGAATTAAAATAGTGTCCAGCCTCATACCCACTTGGTGCTGGTAGATTTCATCTGCCATTTGGTGATCCTTGACCAAAGCCCAGAAAAGTGATGTCAAAGCCAACTTGGGCACTTCTCTGACTTAGAAGCTTATATGGGTGATAGAAGATGAAAGAAGGAAGGAACTTCTGCAGAATTTTGCAAAAACTTGAATTTGAGCCTATTCTCCAGAAATGCTCTCCCTACATTACAGTCCACTTGAAAGGTACCAGGAAAATCACTTAGTGAAGAAGAGCTCATCTAAGCCATTGATAAGGCTGTACAACGTAAAATAAAAGAATTGTAAGTGTTTGATAGTCAAATAACAGCTGCCATCTTGAAAAACAAACATCATATCTGCATATAGGCTACGGCCTCTTTAATACTGTCTTGTGGTTAAACTACTGGTTAAAAATGGAGTCCATTTGTCCTAGCAAAGCGAGAGCTTTAGGTAGCTCTTCGTTCTGTGACATGAATTTCTCAATAAGAGTTTTTGTTCATAAAGTCTAAAACTTAATGAAGTTTTTCAGCT
>NW_003548112.1:0-1785 GCF_000090795.2 Amphimedon queenslandica | reverse complement strand
TCACCTTGTGTGGGTTTGGGAACTAAGTGTAAGGCGGAAGACCAGCAGCTTGAGGAGGGCTGTATAATTCCCAGCTCTAGCATGTGTTCAAATTCAGCACCAGCTACCTTCAAACGATCAGGCACGCCGAGTACGTGCAGAAGTAGAAGGGCCTGTAGTATTGATTCAATGTACGACATGAGCTTCACTGGAGCTAGAGTACCGTATAGCGTCAAATTTTTGTGGGTAAAAATTTTCTTGATTCCATACATTTTTGCTTTCAAGTAAATTTTAGTTAAAAAATTTTCGTGACTTAAATAAAATTTCGTGATGATTAAAACCACGCCTATCCACGTGGCAGCTAGTAGCTAGCCTTGCAGCTGGACTTGGAGAAGAAGTAACATGAGTGGTAGCATTATTCGATATTAATTCCCTTCGTGTATCCGTGGCTATCACATATACCAAGGAAGGTGGGCTCCCTTTATAGGAGTGACTCTTAGCTGTGCCGGAGAAACAAATGACAGGCGTGATGGGACATGCCCACATTTATATCAAAATTAAATTTTGTGAAAAATATTTTCATAATTGTCCATTCAATCACAAAAATCACGAAAATTTTCAACTACGAAAATTTGACGCTATGCGGTATTTTTTGGTTGTAATAATTCTGGGTACCCTAAAAGGAGAGGAAAAAAGATTAGAAGAAAGGAGAGGGTTAAGAGAAGTGAGACCTTGTGTGTTTTGGTGTGTGTATATCATATTAGTTTTTAGGGTTGTATTAGCATTTATGAGATTCTTACCACGAACATCGACCAGTAAACCATGGTTTTGGAGGAAGTCCACACCTAAAATGGGATGCTTAATGTCTGCTTTAATAAATATCCATCGAAACGGACGACAAAGCCCTAAATTAAGAGTTAGTGAACGGGTCCCATAAGTAGAAATTTGACTATCATTAGCAGCTTGAAGAGATAAACTAGCTGGCCCTCTCTGTCACGTTTAGTTGGAGGAATAGTACTAACCTCAGCTACTGCATCCACCAAGTACCTGAGATGAGAAAATCTTTCCAACACAAAAAAGAGGCGACTAGTCTTTGGCTGAAGGCGCCAGTCACCATCAACGATCGGCCTGTACGTTTCCCTGAGACCAAGAGCAAGGTTTGGTGCACTTTGTAGCCTTCTCAGCAAATTGGACGTGGTACCAGCATCAGGTAGTGGGTCTATCAGGTGGAGCTGGGCTGGGAGTACGGCGTCTAAAACAACGAGGGTGCCTTGCATCAGAGAGGGACGTCACCAGCTTCTTGAGAGTAGCAATATCACTATGTAGCTGTTCTACCTCAGTGGAGAGTTCTGTGGTTTGTACTGCATTAACAGCAGGTGAGGCTACTTCCACCACTTTGTCAGCCAAAGAAGCCAGAGACTCAAGATCCTCATCATCCTTAGTAGAGGCGAGAACCATACGTACGTTTGGAGGCAAGCGCTGGAGGAATAACTGGCGAAGAAAAGACTGATTGAAAGAAGCAGCTTTTCCACCCAGCAACTGTTGCATACGTCGTAAAGTTGAGAGGGTGTCCTGTCACCTAAGTCCTCCGCATTAATAGGTAACTGAAGACGGCGTTGTTCAGAGGCTGTGGTCCTCTTGATTAATTCCTCCTTAAGTCTATCATAAGGGTCGGCATCTGGAGGCTTCAGAATGAGGTCTCGTACTTCAGCAGCATACTGGGGATCCAAGGTAGCTATAACGTATTCAAACTTGGTCGCCTGTGAAGTGATACGTTTAGTACGGGAATGTGCATCGACCTGCGCG
>NW_003548111.1:8670-10801 GCF_000090795.2 Amphimedon queenslandica | reverse complement strand
AATTGTTGTTTGTCATTTCTTTTTTATATTTGTAATAAGAAGTGAGATTAGTACACGTACATGTAGCTCCTCTTATTACTGAGATTATGAAATACATGATAACCCACATCTTTGAATAATTTTGTTAATACTGGTCTCCTTGCACAATGATTATACATTCCACATTGTCATTTTTTGATGCTCAGTAAGTTTGCTCTATGTATTGAATAGTGTGGTATTAATTTAATTAATTATGCTTTATTTTAAATACTGCGTTGCTCTACGCTACCAATTATTATGTATTTTTAATTCGCCGTCCCCATGCATGTGATAAAGTATAAATCATATTTAAATAATAGCAAAGACATTATTTTGATACAGCAGCATATTATGTATTAGAAAATAAATGTAGTTTTATTGTTAAATAGTCATTTTTCATGAGCACTTATCAGCAATTATTTTTATTCACCAGATTTTTTAGGAACTACTTTGGCTGGATCAGCTTCCCCTGGAGGTGATTGACGTTCAATCAATTCTTTCTTATAAAGATGTCCTTCATCTTGTCCTGGTATTCCTGGGCTAACTACCCCTGGTGGAGGTGCTTGACGTTCAATCAATTCTCTCTTATGAAGATGCCCTTCATCTTGTCCTGATATTCCATGGAGCAACAGTTCATTTGCATGGATATGCATCTGGTATAGACCCATCTCAAGGCTAATTATCACGCACGAGCACTAATTGTACCGTATATGCCAGAAAAAATAATTTCATAATGATTATTAAGCAATGCCACACCCATCGATCAGCAAATCGATGGTGGAACTCGATGGAGAATCACTCAAAGCAAGCCTAATTCTAAGATCATTGGGCTCCAAACTGTTGCAAAACAAAGAAAACAATGGGCACCAGCTACTAAGAGTGATATATAGGTTTAGAGTTTTAGCGAAATAAACACGCAGATCCAGTGATGTCAGTGGTAGATGCAGCCTCGTCAATATCTAGCAGCTCATACAACAAATCTAGAGCTTATTTATTCCTTCTTACAGCTTCTCTTAATGCTTTAGTTTGTTTTTATTAGTTTGAAAGCTGGAAACCTTGAGATCAGCATTCAGCAAATACATTGCCAGTATCTCTTGCAGTGCAGCTATAGAATATATACGGTGCAATTTTATAGTCAGTGATCGCCATAATTAGCCTGCATTGGGCTGGGTCTATAGTCTATAGACTACTGCATGCAGTGGATATTAGAGCCACAATCATAAATATAGAGTGGAGACTGCATCATTTCAGTCTATCCTGAAATAACAAAGGTATTAGTATTTTTATTAATGTTATCACAAAAATAATAACTGTTATCATAATAACTAGATTTTATTTAATAACTAATTGAATTTGCTTCAATAACATCTGGTACTATAACTTGTAGTTGTGTATTTGTATAGAGTTACCATGTATTTTTCAAGAGAATTTTAGACCTAATTTATGACGTGATTTTCAGGTCTTCATTTTATAATTTTCAGATTAAGAGCAACTTTAAAAATTCATAAAAATTAATATCCAATTATGACTTTTGCCTGATTTTGAGAAATTTTAAAAATTCATAAAAAATTCAATTTTGATCGAAATCAGCTCAAACTTGATATTCAACATAAATACATGTATGTATATCAGAAAAACTTATAAAAATGCAGAATTCTTTCCTAGCCATTTTTGACGAAATTCGGCCAACGACCCTGTACTATAGTACAGGGACTTTTGCCCGATTTTTGAGCAACTTTAAAAATTCATAAAAAAATCCAAACTTGATCAGAATCAGCTCAAACTTGATATACAACATAAATGCATGTATATGCATCAGAAAAAATTATAAAAATAAAGAATTGTCTCCTAGCCATTTTTGATGAAATTTGGCCTATGACCCTGTACTATAGTACAGGGACTTTGGTCTGATTCTGGAGCAACTTTAAAAATTCATAAAAAATCCAAACTTGATCGAAATCAGCTCAAACTTGATATGCAACATAAATACATGTATATGCATCAGAAAAAATTATAAAAATGAAGATTTCTTTCCTAGCCATTTTTGATGAAATTTGGCCTACGACCCTGTACTATATAGTACAGGGACTTTGGCCCGATTTTGGAGCAACAT
>NW_003548111.1:6372-8650 GCF_000090795.2 Amphimedon queenslandica | reverse complement strand
GCACAATCAGAAATATAGAGAGTGGAGACTGCATCATCTCTATCCTGAAATGACAAAGGTATTAGTATTTCATCCTTTAAATACTGTCATCTGTACAACTGTTAAAATATAACCACGGACATAATAACTGCCACTAACTAATATTTATTTAATAACTAATTTTTGGCCACTAACATCTAGCGCTATAACTTGTAGTTGTAGTATAGTTACATGTTTCATATAAGTGTTTTTTCAAGGGGATTATATTTCATTACATCAAAGAATTTAATGTTTTAAAAAACCACTTTATGGTTGTACTCATGCATACCTCCAGTCCTGTACAAACTACTGAACCACCATTGGCATATTATAATAAATGTAGTAATAGCACTTATTTTGAAGTTGGGAGCACCCTGAAAAATTCTCAAAAATGCTATTTAAAATTGACAAATTTTGTGATGTCACAAAATTTTTTGTCCGGGGCAAAAAATTGTCCTAGCTCTATACTTCCACATGTATTATAAATATAAACACTAAACCCCAACCCAACCCTAATCTAAACTGTACTGTGTATATATAGTAGCCCAGACAATTTTTGCCAGGACAAATTATTCCATGACAGTCACTCATACCACACCTTCAATTCACACTTGGTCACACCTCCATGACTATGGCTGTTTTTCTGTTTGTTGTAATTGTGATTTTCCAAAATTACTTGTCTAGTATGCTTGATTGTACTTCAAAAATTATTCTATTTGAATTATTTTAGGTGCAAGTATCTTTACTATTGTACCAGAGACACAATATGTATATGTCAATGATACTGTGACATTTGAATGTGCTACTAATGTGACTCAATTTGGTCTCTTTTTTGTGACTTATCCATCAGTTATGGGTTCAGTATCAAATTCTGCTGGAATGGCATCACTCAACCTAACTGCTACAAGTGAAGTAAATGGTACAAGTGTTACCTGCTATGCAAGCAATGGAACTGCCACTGAACCAGCATATTTATATGTACAAAGTCAGTAGATCCATCTTACCTGCATAATTGGGCAGTAATAATTCTGAATGTACTACTTTCATTGACAGGTCCTCCTGATATTGTCATTAATATAACAGGATATCAGTTAGATTCTTGTTGTATGTTTATCAGTTGGTATCCTCCATTCACACTACCAGGACTAACAGTACAGTATATAATCAGTGTAGGAACTGATCAACAATACCTTAACGACTCTATCACTAACTACACTTACTGTCCAATGAACCCAACCAATAAGCAATATCTGTTTAACATTACAACTACTAATAAAGCTGGGAATGGATCTACTAGTAACATAACTGTTGGATTTCAATCAAGTAAGAAGCATAAATATGATTAGTTTATTGATTTTTATAGGCTCAAATTTCCAGAGTATTTATCAAGAACATTTGACATACCATATAAACAATAGTTGGAATTTACATTACCTTCTATCAGTTAGTTACCCCCACACATACAAACACCTGTTTCATTCATTGTAGGCTCATCAGTTGTGTACTGGAGTGTCACTTACTAATATTACAATAACTGGTTGTACTGTTGGTAGTTCCAGTACTTGTTATTCATCAACAAATGTATCCACTAGTAGATCTAGTTCTGATAATAACATTTCACTTGTTGTTATTATAAATCTTCCATCAAAAGAGATACTGACTACTAATGTTATCTTGTACTATCAAAATGGAGCTATATTTCAAAGCAACACTATAATGATTAGTAAGTGACATATCATACTAATCTTTAGTATTTTATTATTATTAAGGTACTCATGATCTTCAACACATAGCAGTGGTTAATATTACATTTAACAAAGTTTGTCTTCAGTTTGAGTTTGTCAATGGCAGTACAACTGATAATATTTATATTCACATCACTAATTATGAAGAGCCAGTTCATCAACCAGTGTATTACAATATATCTCCTAATGATCAGTTGAACTTTATTCAGTGTATTACTAACATACCAGCTGGTAATAACTTAACACTGTATGCATGTGAATCAATGGATGGCTGTACTACTAATCCTGCTGCTGTATTAACTGGTATTAATATTGATAAAGCTCCTATAGTCTCCAGTACTATGCTGACAAGCTACTTAAATTCACATGAAGACCTATTAGGATCTACTTCTAATCCCATCTGCTATAGTTCAGTATTGTTAATGTATACTTCAACAACTACAGTTTCATCTACAGTTATATCTACCATGACAATAGAGGATTGTAATATAAGGGAAAGTCAAGGTGAAATACCT
>NW_003548111.1:0-2590 GCF_000090795.2 Amphimedon queenslandica | reverse complement strand
GTTATAGTGTATCTAAATCTTTTGATATTTTTTATGATGATAGATATACATGTACTGTGTACTGTTAGCAAGTNTTATGCGTATGGTATTAAAAGTAAAAAAGATATCAAATAAATGAGAAGCTCATTAATTATTCATGTTGTGTATTGTATTGCAAATAAAATTATACAGGCGTTTATGACTTCCGGTGCAGTTGGCGTATGGACTGTCTCTACAACAGTTGTCAAGAGTAGATAATCAGTTGTATGCTAACCACAAATTAAATAAAGCAGCTGCAACTATGTGGAAACCAGTTTAACTTCGTGTTATAGCCTCATAATATTAAGTACTGGCTAGGTGATTTTGATGCCTTGCAACTTTTGAGATGACATTATTAGTTACTCACCTAAGTCATGTCCTGACAGCAAATATGAGTGTAATAGTAAAATTGTGATGAGTGATTCTTCACATGTTAATGGTGTAAGGTGATCTTTTACTATTTTTCTTTCTGTATCAGTTGTTTTTTCAGTCAAATTATAAAACAAGGGAAAGTACTTACAGTATACATAGCACTCTCTATAGAAAGAGATATAACCTTTGTAATGTTTCCTTACAGTTAATACAATGAATTTGTATGTTCGTAGCTTGTTGTTAATGGTTAGAACACAGTAACATTGTTATGAACAACAGTCATGGAATTTTTTTTCAGTTGCAGTACAAGATGATTTATTGGCGAGTGTTCATATAGCCTGTGGGGAAATTATTGGCAAATTTTATAACAGCAATTTTGTATCACATGTAATGTTATTGAGCATGCATGCTCAGATAAATGTATTGGCAAAGGAGTGCAGTTAGAAATAATACATAAAAGTAAGCTGTGTGATAGGGTTGTGGTTATTTGTTATCTCTGGGCTGCACATGACTGCATGTCCATATCAAATATAATTTATTTATCCAAATTAGGTTTATCAGTAATGAGAGCTTATCAGTAATGAGGTGTTCCTTTCATTGATACAACAAGATAATGAAAGCTTGCACAACCTTGACCTTACTCAGATACTGAAACTCTGTACATTACTATAATTGAGCTATACAGTTTTATATTATATTATAATTTTTTTGAAAAAATTTAGTAATAATTAAGTTGAAATTGTTAATGATTTTCTACTGTGATATATATTGTCCTTGCCTGCACATGTACACTTTGTGATGCTTTATTTCTTGATAAGTGAATAATAAGATGACTAATCATTCGATGCATGTTCTTGGCTGAACTACTTGTTTGTTCTGGGACGTTGCCAATATGCTACACTAACACTTAGATGCACCCACTATTTTCATTTAAGCCATACTGTGCAGTTGGTCTTGATAGTACTGCATACTGGTAGTACCACCCACTTCCTTTGTTTAATATGAATCAGATGACATGGATAAATCAAGATGAGAGTATAAAGTAAAATGAAATGCATGCAAAATGAGTATGAAGTATTATTTTAAAATTTCAAGCTTTACTGGGTCTTTTTTTCATTTTTTTAACTCTAATTATTGTGACTGTAAGTAGTACAACAACAGCAACAACTGTGACAATGATGACTGCAGCTACCACTGCCAATGGCATTTTCACTAGAAATAAAAAAGAACAGTTTTTAATCATAAAATAACGCTAAAGATAGAAATAACTTACAGTTTACTGTAGAAGGAAGTGTAGCTAATACTGTAGAACTAGGTGAAGGGCTTAAAGAGGATACGATAGAAGTAGAAGGTAAAGCCTGAGACAAAAATGTTGTAGTAGTGTGTGTGGTGTATGTAGTGGCAATAGTATTATGTGTTGTGTCTATGTTAATGCTTAACATGATATTTTCAAGTACAACTGCTGGATTGGTACAAATATGCCCTGGTCCATCACAAGCAAACAATGACCAGTTCCCATTATTATTTGATGAAGTAGGTGGGATTGTACGAGCACACCATTCAAAGATGTTGTTATTGTTAGGTACCGTCACATTAAATGGTAATAGTTCTGATCCTCTCTTGACGTGCATGTGAATGCTTTGAATCTGGTAATGACTAATCAAGTGAAACCTAAGACACAATGATGTATCATTCTGTGAGAGGTGTTCTATGTCTTGAATATCATATGTACCTATTATTGGCTAAAAATCAAGTCAATTGTCTTAAAACTCACTTGTCTCTAATGGTTGGCTTATGATTTGTCTTCCAAGGTAGTTGAAACACAGGGTGTGATTGTATTTACTTTTGGCTGGCAAACTATTTGTAGAATTGATTTCATTTTTTGTGATGTTGATATTTCCTGAATTTTTTACACACTGTTTCTTGTTGCAACTTACTATCATTGCATCCTTCAGGGTTTCATTATTAATGGAGCATTCATTTATGTTGAGATGATCCAGCTACAGAACAAAACAAGTGAAGAACCGCCCCTTCAGAGTATTCATGCAATGTTTACCAACCCCACCTTTAAAATTAGTCTCGCCCTGCCCCGTCTATACCTGTGGAGGAAGGATCTGGTGACACTGCTATCTAAAATTTGTGCAAAAAAGAATATGTGGTTGGCCTATGTCATGTGACAGAGGAGACCAGATCAGTCAAG